>NC_136070.1:977840808-978080808 GCF_964261635.1 Lissotriton helveticus | reverse complement strand
TGAAGGCTTGAATTTCACTAACCCTTCGAGCTGAAGTAAGAGCTAATAAAATTTTGACTTTCCAAGTTAGAAATTTGAGCTCAGCCTTGTGAATGGGTTCAAATGGTCTTCTCATTAATGGAGTCAAAATGGTGTTCAATTCCCACTCCGGAAGAGGTGGACGTATTGGGGGAAAGGCTCGGAAAAGTCCTTTTAAAAATTGTTTGATAAGTGATGAAGAGCAAAATGAAGGTTTGTTAGAGCTTTTCCGGAATCTGGAAATTGCAGCAAGGTGAACCTTGATAGAGGAGAACACAAGTCCTGCTTTGGCCAGAGATAGCAAATAGGGAAGGATATCCTCAGCTGGAGCCTGGATCGGATGAACATTATTTGCTCCACACCAATGGCAAAATCGCTTCACTTTAAGCGATAAGTCTTAACTGTACTCTGGGCACGAGATTTGGTTAGAATCTCATGACAATCATGAGATATTTTCAGATCTTTGAATTCTAAGAAGTCAGGAGCCAAGCGTGCAAGTGCAGCGACTGTGGGTCTGGATGTAGTATTTGACCCTTCTCCCTTGTCAACATTGTGAGTGTTGGAAGTAGACGGACAGAATGTTCCTCTGATAGCAGAAGTAGTTCCTGAAACCTATATTGCCTTGGCCAGCGGGGTGCAATTAGGATGAGATGGCAGCCCTTCATCTTTTGAAGCACTTTCGGTATCAACGGTATTGGGGGAAAAGCGTACGCATAAATCCCTGACCATTGCATGTACAGGGCATTTCCTCTTGATCCCCGTTGAGGGAATCTGCTGGCATAGTATAGGCAATTGGTGTTCTGTCTTGTTGCCAACAGATCTAGTGTTGGCTTGCCCCAAACGTGAAAAATCTTTTCCACCTGCTTCTGCTCCCACTCGTGACATCCCAAGAGAGATCTGCTGAGGGTGTCGGCTAAAGTGTTCTGAAGCCCCTTGACATGCTCTGCTCTTAGGGTTATACCGTGCATTGTAACCCACTCCCACAGCTCCTGAGCCTCCTGAAATAGAGATAGTGACCTCGTCCCCCCCTGTTTGATGCTGTAATACATGCTGGTCGTATTGTCGGTACAGACCAGCATTGAGGAGCCCGCAATCCTCGGAAGGAATTCCTGCAGAGAGAGAAAAATGGCCCGCAGCTCCAAACTGTTGATGTGTTTTTGTTGGGACCATCTATCTTCCCATAATCTGTAGGTCCTGGAGATTGCCTCCCCAGCCCTCCATGGTTGCGTCCGTTGTTAGAACGAATTCTGGGGGAGTTGTCAAGAAAGTGAGGCCCGGAGACAAGTTTGTTTTTTTAAACCACCAATGGAGAGCGTGAATTATGCACAATGTTACCTTGACGGAGTCGTCGAATGACCCTACTGCTTGTTGCCATTGCGGGTGCAATTCTTTTTGCAGAGGTCTCATTCTGAGTCGTGCCAACGGAACCAGGTTTATTGCAGACGAGCACATCCCCAGAAGAGAAGCGAATGTCCGGACAGAAACTTACCTTTTTGAGATTGACCTTGCTAGTTTTTGCAGTCGTAGTTGGCGATGTTCTGATAAGAATGCTTTGCACTGTATGGTGTCCAGCATTGCTCCCAGAAAAGGTATTACTTGGAGAGGATGTAACAGTGTTTTGCTGTCGTTGAGAGTGAGTCCTAAGCTTGAAAAGAGATGTAGGCATTTTGAGAGAGCTTCTTTCATTATCCGTTCCGAAGGACCCTTGAGCAACCAGTCGTCGAGGTAAGGAAACACTTGTATTCCCCGAGACCTCAGAGCTGCAGAAACCGGTGGCAGGCATTTAGTGAAAATCCTTGGTGCTGATTTCAGTCCAAACGGAAGCACCTTGAACTGAAAGTGGGCGCCAGCCACTGTGAATCGTAGGTATTTGCGATATTTGGGGTGTATAGGGATATGGAAGTATGCGTCTTTCAAGTCCAGAGAAGCCATAAAGTCCCCTTCATTGAGACCGCTTAAAACTTCGGCAAGCGTCACAATTCGAAAACTCTGTTTTTTCAGAAACTTGTTGAGCTTGCGAAGATTGAGAAGATTGAGAATCGGGCGCCACTCTCCTGATTTTGTCTTTAGACCTGATTTTTTCTTTATGAGGAAGAAGCGAGAGAAGAACCCTCCCCCTTTCTGCGATAAAGGAACTTTTTCTATCGCATTCTTGTGGAGCATGTTTAAGGCTTCTTTGAAAAGTAAGTGAAGACTAGGGGAGGGCCCTTGGGCGGGGACGTAGGGGGTTGCTTGGTGAACTCCAGTATGTGACCTTTGTGTACTAGGTCGAGAACCCACTGATCTGACGTGATCTGCTGCCACTGGTGATAAAAGGCCGAGATCTATACGCCCACAGGGAGGGAGGGAGGAATGACTGGCGTCATGCTGAACTCACGGTTTCCTGTTGGAATCGCGACCTTGATTGTTTGATCGCCTTAGTCCGCCCTGGCGAGAGAAACTACCAGATGCAGATTGCTTGTAGGATGTTTGAGTGTAAGGCTGCCTGTATTGCGACTGATATTGTCTGTTTTGTTGATTGTGATAACCTCCCCTGGACGTAAGTCCACGACCTCTGGCTCCTCGGAAAGATCCACGTTTGTACTGGAGATTAGCCAAAGATTTTGCGGTATCCCTATCAGTCTTGATAGCCAAAAGGGCTTAATCTATGTGCTTTCCGAATAATGACTCGCCGTCATAGGCCATGTCGAGGATCTTGGTTTGTACCTCTGGCCTGAAAGATGTTGCTTTAAGCCATCCTTGGCGTCTAAGCACTGCAGCACCAGCAAGCTGTCTGAAGTTGGTGTTAGCGATGTCTAGAACGCAGTCAATAATTTCGGATGCGGCTCGTTCACCTTCCAACACAATTTTTCTTGCCTCTTGTCTACGGTCCTCTAGGATAAGGTCTATGAATTCTGCCAAATCTGACCACATCTGGCGGTCGTACCGACCGAGAATGGCCAGTGAATTTGCTGCCTTGATGGAGGCTGCAGCATTAGTGGAGAACTTTTTCCCTATCAAATCCAATCATCTACCATCTTTATCAGGCGGAGGTGAAATTGGTGTGGCTGGATTCTTTGATCTCTGCTGAGCAGCTTGTGATATTACTGAATCCGGACGCGGATGACCTATAAGACAAGATGAAGTATCCGGAGGTGCTCAGTATTTTTTCTCAATATGCGGAAGAACCTCAGGCGTGGAGGAAGGTGTTTTCATGATTTTAATACCTTCATTCCAAATGTAATCTATAATTGGAATCGATCGCCCTTGTAATCATTCTATATTCCTCTTTAAAATCATGCAAGAAGCAGTCAGACTGCTCAGTAGTGACCGATAACTGGAATCTTGTCACAGTCCGTGGCATGAGGCTGTGAAAGCCGTCGATATCCTCAGGCGGCGAATCTGATGGCTGAGGAACAGGTGAAGAGGGCATGGGAATGATATATTCGTCCCAACGATCCCCATCACCAGTGTTGTCGGGTAATTCACCCTCTTCGACACCTTCCTCGTCCAAGGATGAAGTATGATGATGCCCTTGCGGTGTTGATCCAGAGGGCTGCCTTGGAGAACTAGGAACTTCCACCTGAGGTATCGACACTGGTATTTCAACAGGTGCGGGAGGCAAAACAGGAACAGTCGGTTCTGAAGGAAACCTTTGGCGGTAATCTGCCAACATGGCCTGTAGATCATGTATTAAAGAAGGAGGAAGATGACTTGTCTCTCCTTGATGTGAAACCCTTCTGGGATGTTTTTGATAAGGTGTAGAGAGGTGTTCCTGGTAAAAATGTTCTTGGAAATCCTCTTCGTCTTCATCATCCTGGCATTTTATTTGAAGTTCTGAAGGGTGGCGAGCTATGCCGAACGGTCCCACATCATCCTCCTCATCAGAGTCATCATCTTCCACATAAGTTTCCAGAATATGCAATGGAAGTAGAGGAGAGATGTAGTTGAGCAGCCACCACTGCAAGTTGTTTGGAATGTCCTTCGAAACCTGCTTGGAATCCAACAGGTTCCCTAGGTGCTGAACCTACTGAAATTTCAGATTCCACTGCAGTCCGCATGTGCCATCTGGTACCGTACACCAGCAACAAGGAGAAGTCTCAGAGCCACCCTCACTGAGATCAAGGGCTGAGACTGAAAAATCGGGATCAGAGCCCGAAATTCCAGGACTTGCTGAATCGGCGTGAAACTGCCTTGCATCCAGAATGGCTCTTGTAAATGAGAGCCTGTGCAAAGGATTCAGGTGCAACTTTGGCAAGTTGATTTAGGATTCCAAAGATGTTAAGATGCCTGCCATCATCAGGAAGTGGCCTATGAATGGCTTTTGCAAGCCTGGTTTTAAAAGCCAGACATCAAGGTAGGGTTAGACTGGTATGCCCGACCTCTGAAGGTGTGCAGTGGCCACGGCTCTCTCTTTTGTGAACACCCGAGTGGAGCACGGAACATTGAAAATGCTATTTGCTCTTGGCCAACCATGAACAGCAGGCAATATATGCAGAACAACAGGATGCACGTTCAGCAGGCCCAGCACAGCACTCATCCTCCTGGATTCAGGGCTGATAGAATCTGGGCCAACGTGAGCCTCTTGAATTAGTACTTTTTCAGTCAGATGTCAAAGGCAAAAATCTAAAACCAGACAAATGACTCGATCATTCTCCACCCTTCTTCCACACCAAGTTATAACGGAAGTAACGTCCTGTCCCTATTTATGTAACACTCCCTATGAATCCTTTGCCGCAAGATGGACAGGTGGTCTTCCAAAAGCCGCACTAATGTGGCTGTGGCATGTGGCAGGTGAGACAGGAATAACACGGTGTACCATTGCTTAACTATTTTAATCACCCATTTGTCTGATGCAATACTATACCACCTGTGGAGGTAATTATTTATCCTGCCTGCAACAGGGTGGCCATATGCCTCCAAGGGCAAACTTAAACAGCTTGGAAGCTGGTGAGGAGAAAGGGCAGTACGCTTCCCAGAGAGTCTGGACATTGACATCTGGACCTCTGCCCCAGCCTTAAAAGGACTATGGGGTCACTTGCGGTGAAGGGTTAAAATGGCATCTATGAGTCATGCTGAAGCAACATGTTGTCTTTGTTTTCGGCCCCACAGGCATCAACCCCAAAGGTGTTCCTTCAATTTACTCCTCTACTGAGGTGCTTGAAAAGTAGGTCTGTGGCAGGGCATTTGCTAATAAGGTGGTACACTGGAGGGTCTTGCCTCCTCAGTCTCGACATCATGGGAGACTTGTTCGACAAAGAAATTCAGTGTCTCAGCAGAAATCTGTTGTTGCAATTTTAGGTGCACTCAAGCTCGCTCTACTATACCTTATCCTATTCGTGCAACGTAAAGTGACGTGGGGCGCGCAGAAGACCTAGTCCTGCTAGGGAGAGAGACTGAGGTTGTAGACACCATGGAGAACAGCCCACGGGTACATGGTGCTAAACTTTGGGTAAACAACTTCGGGCAAAAACTGAAGGGTGTTAATTCCATCACCCTGTACCTATCACCATCCTCTGAGTTGTTTTACTGGAAATCGAGTAGACTCAACAGAGTCTTTAGACCATTGCGTGGTTTCCCTTCTCCGTGGTTTGATCATTTGAGTCAATCAAAGAATCACACAGATTGTACTGTGATCTTCAGTGTCAAAGATATCAGTTAGGCCAGAGAAAGGCATTGAAAGTGTGTCAATCTCAGAGCCACTATTGAACACGCTCAAACCAGATGACCGGGGGGAAACAATGCATCTGGTAGAGACATAGTCTAGCCGCAGATTCCTTAACTTAAAATATCCCCAGGCGTCAGACTGGAGCCGGAAAATCTTTAGCAGTGCCTCTGCATGCCGGGGAATGGCGTCGTCTGGCTCCGTCCTGACGTCGTCCACGGATATGACGTCAATCAAGCCATACAAGTCACTCTTGGCGCACTGAAGTCAGTTTTCAACTGTGAAGCTTTTCCACGCCACAACGCGGAGCCCCTATCAAAACCGTGAGAGTGTGGGAACAGTGTCTAAAAAAGATTAAAAAATCTTGGAAACAGCAATGACAAGAAATCATAGCGTGATGAGAAACATCACCAAGTATATCAGTTAAAGAGTACTGATACTGTAAGGGACTGAAGGAGAGAAACAGTGTCACAGAAGCGAAGAACCATGCCCTCCTTTAAGGCAAAACGGCATTGGAGAGGAATGTCATGGCAAACAATAGGCAGTCTACAATCACAGAATGTAACTGTAAGGGCAACAGAACTGGAACAACAGGACTCATGGTAATTAACCACATGTCTGCAACAACAGAGACTGTGCATTCATACACCCCATAAATTACATATTGACTGTAGAACAGTCCAATAGACCCTACCCTACTTGACCGCAACATAGTCAAGGAGACCCCAAGTAATGTTTAAAAAATAGAAAAGAGTGGAAGGGAGGGTAGAAGAACCTTATCAAGTCCCACACTGGCAGAACAAGGGTGGAGAAGTGTGGAAGGACATTGGAATCCACCACTCAATTACAAAACGGGTGGAAAAGCAACAGATAAAACAGCATGAAATATCCTACCCGATGGTAAAATCACTATTGAAAAAGCCCAACCTTAACAACTACCGTCCCATCTCCTTGTTACCCTGGGCAAGCAAGATTCTGGAGAAACATGTCATCCTCCATCTCACAAAATTCCTTGAAGAAAACCTTTTATTGGACGCCACCCAAACAGGATTCCGCCCAAAACATGGCACAGAAACGGCTCTTCTAGCTGTAATAGAAGAATCTAGGAGGATCCTGGATCGAGGGGGATCAGTGGCAGTGGTCCTCCTCGATCTTAGCGCCGCATTTGACACGGTATGCCACAAAACTCTGTTACAACGACTGTCAGGTCTGGGAGTCTCCGGAGATGCTCTTGCCTGGTTAAGATCTTTTTTGAGCGGAAGGACCTTCCAGGTCTTCGACGGTGACTCCTGTTCCACCAGTAGACCTCCGAGTTGCGGGGTACCGCAGGGCTCTTCTTTAAGCCCCACGCTGTTCAATGTGTACATGAAACCGCTCGCTGAGGTCGTTCGTAAATATGGCATCAAGATCATCTCGTATGCGGACGACACTCAGCTCGTGGTCTCCCTGGCACAGAAGAACAGCGGGCACCCGCAAGTCAACCTGGCTGCCTGTATGGAAGAAGTAAGAAGTTGGATAACGGCATCCTCTTTAAAACTGAATGGTGAAAAAACTGAGATCATGATTCTCGGTCCTCCCTCTCCTACCACCATCGACCAGATATGGCCCTCCAGCTTAGTCTCACCTCCATCTCCGAAGGAGGACATAAAAAGCCTAGGAGTCTGGCTCGATAAATCTCTTACCCTCAATACCCAGGCAACAAAAACTTCAGCAATCTGCTTCGGGCTTATTCGGATGCTAAGAAAAATCCTACCGATCCTGCCCTTTGAAGCCAAACAAGTTGTCATTCAGGGTCTCATTCAGTCCCGGCTTGACTTTAACAACGCCCTCTACCTGGGAGCCCCAGAATACGTATTACAAAAGCTTCAGCGGACCCAGAACTGCGCAGCTCGTACCCTACTCCAAATACCTCGCAGAGAATCGGCCAAAGCAGGGATTCGATCACTCCACTGGCTCCCTGTTAGGGAAAGAATAACATTTAAGGCCCTCTGTATTTCCCATCAAGCCTTCCACAGAGCTGGCCCTGAGATCAACCACTCCCTTCTTACCCCCTATTGCCCTGGCAAACAGCTCCGATCAACGAATGCATGCCTTGCTGCAGTTCCCCGAATCAAAAGGTCCAGGGCAGGAGGCAGGTCTTTCACGCTCAATGCCGCCAAACTCTGGAACTCCCTCCCTCCATCACTAAGAGCCAGCCGGATCCTCTCATCCTTCCGTAAAGAGCTAAAAACGTTCCTCTTTAGTAACTAACCACCCCTACTTCCCTCAGAGTACTATGCCCTCTACTCAGCGCTTGGACGCCCTCGGGCAGCAGCCGCGCTATACAAATCCCCTTTTCATTTAATTTCATTACCCCGGAGGGAGGTGAAGAAGACCATCCCGCAGGAAAACAAAGGCCATTTGAAGGAGGCAAATAGGTAGAACCCAACCTGAAAAGGCCTTCGCAGAGCAGGGAGGATGGGTGGGCACTAAGGAATCTGCGGCTAGACTGTCTCTCTACCAGATGGAAAATGCTACTTACCAGTATGCATCTGTTCTTGGCATGTAGAGCTGCAGATTCTCACACTTAGCATTAGATCGCCATCTGGTGTTGGGCTCGGGTGTTTGCAGGTTGCTGTTGTCTTGGAAGAAGTCTTTGTAGTCACGAGATAGGTGACTCCTCCCTTGGACGATAGTGCGCATGGGCATCGACTCCATCCTTAGATTGTTTTTCGCCATGATGGGAAATGATGGCGTTAGTAGAAAGAAAAAGATGTCCATGTGTGTATATCTAAATACGATAGAACTGGAACAGATACAGGTCCTAGGGAGGCGGGTGGGCGTGTGAGAATCTGCAGCTCTACATGCCAAGAACAGATGCATACTGGTAAGTAGCATTTTCCGTTCGAGGCATATGAGCTGCAGATCTCACACTTAGCATAGACTATACAGCAGTATCTCCCCTAGCGGTGGTCACATGTATCGGTTGCAGTAGTTTGAAAGAGAATTTTAAGAACAGCTTGGCCTACTGCTGCTTGGCTTGTACATCAACACAATAGTGTTTAGTGAAGGTGTGTGTTGTAGACCATGTCGCTGCTTTACAGATGTCTTCTAAGGGAATGTTTCCTAAGAAGGCCATATAGGCTCCTAGTTTGCGTGTGGAATGCGCTCTAGGAGGAATTGTTAATGTGAGCTTTGCTTTTTGGTAGCATATTTGTATACATTTACCGATCCACCTTGCAATCCCAACCTTAGAGATGGGATTTTCTTTATGCGGTGGGGAGAAAGCTACAAACAATTGTTTTGTTTTGCGAAAGGATTTTGTTCTGTCAATGTAATACAGAAGTACTCTGTTAACATCTAAGGTGTGTAGAGTTCTTTCTGCTAAAGAGTCTGGGTTTTGAAAAAACACTGGCAACTCCACTGATTGATTAAGGTGAAATGGAGTGTTGACCTTAGGAAGGAATTTTGGGTTTCTTCTGAGGACCACTTTGTTACGATGTAACTGTAAGAAAGGTTCTTGTATAGTGAAAGCCTGAATTTCACTTACTCTTCTAAGAGCGGTAATGGCAATTAAGAAAACTGTTTTCCATGTGAGAAACTGTAGCTCGCATTTGTGTAAAGGTTCAAATGGGGGTCCCATTGAGCCTGGTAAGAACAATATTTAGGTTCAACACTTGAGAGGGTGGTAACCTAGGAGGAATGATTCTTTTAAGGCCTTCTATAAAGGCTTTAATTGCAGGGACTCTAAATAGTGACAAGTGTTGTTTTTTTAAGTAAGCAGCGAGTTCTGCCAGATGTAAACATATGGATGAATATGCCAGATTACATCTTCGTAAATATAGTAGATAGCAAATTATATTTTGAATGGAAGCATCCAGTGCATCAATATCATTATTGGTGTAGTAAATGGCAAATCTTTTCCATTTTGTAGCATAGCATGCTCTGGGTCTTCTGGCTTCTTTAACGATGTTCATACAGTCTGGTGGCAGGTTAAGGTAACGAAACTCTAAGACTTCAGGAGCCAGATCACCAGATTCAGCTGACTTGGATCTGGATGTCTGATCGCTCCATGTTTCTGCATTAGTAGGGTGTGGGACAGGCACAGTCTTTGTTGTGGAACTAGTGGGAGTTCTAGCAGCGTTGTGAACCATGGTTGGCGAGCCCATGTGGGAGCTACTAGAATTAGTTTGAGAGACTGTTGTTGGAGCTTGCGTACGACTACTGGAAGTGGAGGAAAAGTGTATGCAAATCTGCCTGACCATTTCATCCATATTGCATTGCCCTTGGACAACGGGTGTGGAAACCTGGCGGCGAAGGATGGGCATTTTGCGTTGTCGTGCGTGGCGCACAGGTCTATGTCTGGTTGGCCCCACTTGTGGAAAAATGGTAGAAGAACTTGTGGATGTAGTTCCCATTCATGAATCTGTTGTATTTGTCGACTTAACAGATTTGCAATCTGATTGTGAACTCCTGGAAGGTGTTCGGCAAGTAGATATATATTTTGAGGGATGGCCCATCTCCAAATGCTCTGTGCAAGCTGGGAAAGTTGCAGAGAATGTGTGCCTCCTTGTTTTTGTATATAGTTCATGGCTGTCATGTTGTCCATCCGGATCAAGACAGCTTTGTTTTGTACATGTATTTGGAAAGATTTTAATGCTAGGAATATTGCTAGTAGTTCTAGGTGATTGATGTGGAGCACTTTCTGTTGAGTGGTCCATTTGCCCTGAGTTGTATGTATGAGGAGATGGGCTCCCCATCCTGTCAGTGATGCGTCTGTTGTAAGTACTATTTGTGGAACAGGTTCGAGGAACGGCTGTCCTTTGGACAAGTTTTTGGTGTTCCACCACTGCAGAGAGCGATGTGTGCGGCTGTCCACCAACACCAGATCTGCAAGTTGTGCTTGAGCCTGATTCCACTGTTGTGCTAGACATTCCTGTAATGGACGCATTTGAAGTCTTGCATATGGTACAATAAAATTCAAGATGCCATCATGCCTATCAGTTGCATGAACACTCTGGCTGGAAGAGTGTGCTGGTTTTTGAAATTTTGCGACTAAGGCTTGGATGCTCGCTATCCTAGCTGGACTGGGATATGCTAGAGCTGTAGAGATGTTTACTGTGGCTCCCAGACATTGGTGTATATGAGAGGGCTGGAGATGTAGTTGATTGTGATCCCCAAGTTGTATAATGTTTGAATGGTTTGATGAGTGTGATGAACACACTGATTGAATGACTTGGCTTTTATTAGCCAATTGTCGAGATATGGGAAGACATGGATTTGTTGTCTTCTGAGAGGCACTTTGTGAACACTCTGGGTGCAGTTGTTACTCCGAATGGAAAGACTTCGAACTGGTAGTGTTGTCCGTCCAGTACAAACCTTAGATACTTCCTGTGAGAAAGATGTATGGGAATGTGGAAGTAGGTGTCCTTGAGATCTAGTGTGGCAAGGAAGTTGTCTTGTAACAGCGGGAGCACTTGTTGTAGAGTGATCATGTGAAAATTATCTGATTGTATATATATTGGTTGAGGGGCCTGAGATCGATAATTGGTCTTAGTGTCCCGTCCTTCTTGGGTATTAGGAAGTACAGTGAGTAAACCCCTGTTCCTTGATGTTGTAAGGGAACAACCTCTATTGCGTTTTTTTAAAGCAATGAGAGAACCTCTTGTTTTAGTAGCGTAAGATGATCTGTGGACATGGGACGCTGCCTGGGTGGTATATGTGGAGGGGTAGCTGTAAGTTCTAGGCAGTAACCATACTGGATAATTTTCTCACCTACCTGTCTGTTGTGATGGAGTTCCAGACAGGTAGGAACTGTGCTAATCTCCCCCTGACTGGAGTGGGATGCTGTGGGGGGGAGCGGAAGGAAGTCATTGTTTTGTGGTGGGAGAGGTACGATTGGTGTTATTGCCTCGACCTCTTCCTTTATTGCGGTTTCCTCTGTATCTGCCTCTAAAATATCCTCTATTGGGGGATGTTTGTGTAGTGGATTTAAAGGAAGATGAGTTGTCTGCTCCCATCTGCTTGGAGGCTCCTCTGTAGAGGAGCGACGAAAGGAGGCTTGTGTTTGCGGGGACTGTAAAGCTCCCATGGACTTAGCAGTTTCAGTGTCTTTCTTCATTTTTTCTAGTGCAGGGTCCACAGCCGGGCCAAAAAGTTGTTGGTGGTTAAACGGCTGATTAAGGAATGTAGTCTGGACCTCCTGCTTAAAACCTGAGATGCGTAGTCAGGCGTGACGTCTAAGGAGCACACAGGTATTTATGGCTCGAAAGGCAGTGTCTGCTGCATCAAGTGCACATTTTATTGATGCATTTGAAATTAGTTTACCCTCTTGGATTATATCATTTGCTTGTGTTTCATATTGGTCAGGCAAATGTTGTAGTAGGGTTTTTAACTGGTCGTAATGGGCCCGGTCATATCTTGCAAGCAGTGCTTGGGTGTTAACTATGCGCCAGGTATTGGCGGCTTGGGCAGCTATTCTTTTACCAGAAACGTCTAGCAGCTTGGACTCTATCAGGAGGTGGCGCTCCTCCTGAGGTTTGGGAGTTAGCTCGCTTCCTAGCATTAGAAACGACCAGAGAATCTAAGGGCAGCTGTTCCTTAATGTAGGCAGGATCTGCAGGGGCAGGCCTGTACTTCTTTTCTATTCTAGCGTCTAGAATCCTGGCACGTACGGGATGTTTAACCCCTTCAGCGCTAATGACAAGGGTAACTCGTCATGGACTTTCCATTGATTTCAATGGAAAGTCAATGGAGCTCATCGAACACCCTTAGCAGCCAAGTGGTTAAACACTTCGGGGGCATGCTTAATGACTCTGTTAATCATAGGTAATATTTGTACTGACTTTTGGGACTGTTCAAAAGTATCTAATAAAAAGTCCTCTTCTGCCTCATCTGAGTGCATTGTGACACCATGATAGATGGCAGCCCTATAAATTAAGTGTCCAAAACCAATATTGTCTTCTGGAGGAGATGGTTTTGAGGGGTATGTGTGTGGACTTGGGGTGTCCGGTATGTCTTTTGGGACAGGGTACTCCCAATCAGGTGGGTCAGTTGGGTACCTGAAAGGGTCATCCCCTACCCCCATGTCATTATCATCCTCGTTATGTGGAGGTGTATGAGATGGAGAAAAATGAGGTGGAGAAGTTTCAATTGGAGGTTTAATAGGTTTAGGTAGAGGAAGTGGGTTAGAAGGAAGTATAGGATAAGAAGGGTGCATAGGCGATGTGGCAGAGGTCTTCACAGGCACTGGAGGAACAGGTGCTGTGTCTAACTTTCTCTTTCTATATGGTCCAGTGGTGACATGTCCTGTCTTTTGATCAATATAGATCTTTGTCTGCTTCGGATCAATAGGATCTGGATGGAAAAGCTCCTCTTTTTCATGGACCGCTTTCGGTACCGATTTTTTTGGTTCCGAGCGGGGTTGTTGGTTGTTTTTGTCCTTAGCCTTAGGAGGCGTAATAGAGTCCTTTGGCATAGCTTTTGGCTCCGAGGGTTTTGGTTTTGGAGCCTAAGCTGGATGTTTCGGTATGGAAGTCGTTTGAAGCCATTTTGTCTACGGGCTTGTGAGTTTTCGAGCCCGGTTCGTCTTTAGAAGTCGACGGCGTCGGAACCGGTTTTAGAGCCGGGAATTCTTTTGGTTACATCCGAACCCAATGGTGGAAAAAAAACAATCTAAGGATGAAGTCGATGTCCATGCGCACTATCGTCCAAGGGAGGAGTCACCTATCTTGTGACTACAAAGACTTCTTCCAAGACAACAACCACCTGCAATCATCCGAGCCCAACACCAGATGGCGATCTAATGCTAAGTGTGGGATATGCAGCTCATATGCCTCGAACAAATCGTTACCGGAGGTAAGTAACTCGTTCATCTGATAGAGACATCTAGCCGCAGATTCCTTAACTTAGAATAGATACCAAAGCTATACCCCATTAGGTGCTTACCTGCTTCAGGCGAGCGACATCCGCGGGAACAACTTCATCCGATGCTCCCACAGGGATTTCAGCTTCATCAAAGTCGTGGTGCTCTCCCAAGCACCACATGCAGATCTCGTGTGGATCCATTGCCGACATCTGCTGCGTACAGGTCTCACATGACTTGAAGCCCTTCGGCGTCGCACACTGTTCCCAGACGCTAAAAGACATCGATAAGGCAGGAAAACAAAAACAGGCCAGAGGAACCGCTACTCCTGAAAGAAGGAAATGGACGTCAGTGCGCCGGGATTGACTTGTATGGCTCCATTGACGTCATATCCGTGGACGACGTCAGGACGGAGCCATGTTATGCCATCTCCCGGCGTGCAGAGGTACTGCTGAAGATTTTCCGGATCCAGTCTGATGCCTGGGGATATTCTAAGTTAAGGAATCTGCGGCTAGATGTCTCTATCAGATATAGTATTTTAGGGGTGTGTAGAGTGCATGGCGAGGTGGGTGAGCAGCGGGTGGATGTAGGTGAGCAGCGGGTGGATGTAGGTGAGCAGCGGGTGGATGTAGGTGAGCAGTGGGTGGATGTAGGTGAGCAGTGGGTGGATGTAGGTGAGCAGTGGGTGGATGTAGGTGAGCAGTGGGTGGATGGGTGCAGGGTGAATTGTGGGCGAGTGCACACAGATAAGTGGGTGAAAGGTGTGAGGTGGTTGGGAGCAAGGGGAGATGTGGGTGAGTGTAGGATGAGAGGAGGGTGAGTGTAGGATGAGAGGAGGGTGTGTAAAGAATGTTCAGTGTATGAGTGAAGAGTACGTGGTGTGTGACTTCAGGGATAGTGCATGGTGAGTGATCGCTGAGAGGAGTATGAAGGTAGGCAGTTTGAGTGCCTGTGGGATTTTACTTCTGCAGGCGCACCGCTCACCCTACAAAGTGAGAAACGTTCATGTGCATGCACAGCGAGCTGCATGCTTTTGTAAAGGAAATATGCCAAACAATAAAGCAAGATCTCTTTGCATTGTCAATGCTTGTTCCTTTATGTAATCTCAAGTGCAACTGGTGGATTTGCATGGGGGCATGGATGCCAGCTAGGAAGTGAGCTCATGCTTCTCTTGACTTCCCACAGTAGTTGTCTTTTTAAGAGGTAAATTAGGGTCTCAATGACCCCCAACACTCTACTGATGTTGGCTTCAGTCACATACTGTACGAGACTAGAGGGGAGATGGGCCCCTGCTGATGAATCACAGTTTGGACCTCTGCCAGCAGTGATATATGGAAAAGAAGTTTGAAACCGCTTCTCCTAAAATCACTGTAGCACTGTGCCCATTGCAGGCAGGTTTGTCCCTGCACGGTAGACAGGACATTTTTTGCATATGTTAAGACCAGCTACACTGGCCAATCTATCAGGGCCACAAAGGTCTTGGTCCTTAAAAGATACTTGCTGCTATGACTAACTGGGAAAATGGGAGCCGAACTGCCGAGCAGGAAGAGAAACGGACCAATAACTGGCAGCTTAATAAAGGTCTACTTGGAATTCACCCCGAGGGACTGAACTAATGTTGCGATCCATGCAACACAGCTGGCCACAGTTGCAGACATCTCAATTCATCACCTGGTCATGCAGCATAATGGCAATGGTAGAGTGAATATTGTGATGTATTCCTATAGGTTCTGAATCGATCCCCCTATTCCTGACCCTATTCTGGTTAACAAACCAACAAGTTAACTAGCAGTCAGCCCATGAGGCAGCAAACCCCCATGATGCAGATACCGTTATCTGACGAAGCCACACTACGGCACAGGAACGTGTTATCTGATTAGGTCATAACGCTTGCGATCTAATTAGACAAGCGATATTCCTGCAGCCCCTGATAAGGCATACGGAGTTCTCATAACAAATCAAACCTATGACAACCTGGGAAAAACCCTGCGGCCATTGTTTTGATTTCACCAAGAACTTCAGCAAAAGAATGTGCTAACGACCTGGTCGTATGACATCCTTATTGACGTATCTATGTCCATCCTTACGTCAATCTCGGCACCTTAAAGGTATAAATATTACCGATATTGCCCTATGCAAACACACGCGGTGGTGACGAGACGGAGCAGCCATACTTGCCGAAGCCCAGAGCAGAGCAGACCCCGCTGGCGCAGCCCCGCCTTCCTGACGCGCTGAGAACGAGACGCGCTGCTTTCTCCTGCCGAGAAATCCAGCACCGGCGTTTCCGGGTAGCCCTCGCAGGCAGCCTGGAATATCGAGAGCAGAGAAGAGAGATACCATCCCTCATTCATCCTAACTTCCAGGTACAGAACTGAATAACCCCTCGCAGAGAATTCTTTAGTCAGTCACTTGGCAAAAACAAACTTAACTTAAACTGTAACTTTCTATTCCCGCCCACGTATTAGGCTTAGGTCAGGTACACGGGGTAGGCGTATCTAGAAACACCAGTTGAGTACGTTTAGTCAAATGTATATGTGTATGTAATATATTTTATTCATTTTAAACCTTCATATGGCTTAGAAACCATATCAATGTTTTTACAGTATTATTTTATACTTCTGCTTTTAATGTATGCACTTTACTTAACGATAAGTATTGCAATAATATCGATCCATTTCTCTTGTACGAGAAAAGAGACTGATCAATAAATAACATCTTTTATTGAACACGCCCGTCTCTTCCTTTTCTCTACAATCTGATGACTAAGAATGCACGTACTGACTGAGTAAAATAAATTGCCTTTTGTTCACACGACTCTCGAGATACACTCTTGATTAGGGGAGAGCAAAGTTGTCATGTTCTATGGTTGTCAGAAACTAAATCCCTTCTTGTCTAATCAGGGAAGTTAATTCCTTCCTGAACATTCGAGAAAGTTTCTAGTGAACTCTGAGCTAGCTGGCAAACCCAAAACTTTAAGTCTAATATCGACAGTAGTAGACCTAGTTAACGTCTGGTCTAGGCCTATACTATTGAAGGTATTATTCCAATGCGCAGAGCCTATTGGGATAATAGGAACTACACTACATGGCGCCCAAGCGTTTGGAAAGGGCGATAAAACTAACGTAAGACATTTAAAGTAACTCAGTCGTGCTTTCTCACTCAGACCCCTTTTCCCATAATACTCCAAAGACGTCTGGAGTGGGTGAAAGGTAATATCCGCCAGACCTCGCAGGAGGGAACTCCTATGTATGGTTCTTGGTATAGTCAACGTTGAAGGATACACTGTTCCAGAATATTGTGCATCTAATCTTTGTTTCCATAAGAAACCTGATCTGCAAACAAACAAAGTAACCATCCTGTCAGTAAAATGGTAGACAGTGATGAAGAAAGAGAGACAGCTAGATTAGGAACTGAACTCGCAGCCGCTGATGCTGCTATACAAGATGCAGACCAGGACATAATACTCATCCCGGTCATCAAAAGGAAATCTATAACCTTAAAACTTATAGAAAATGGACTGACACCTAGAGGTGGTACAGTCATATTCGTAATTGAGGCACACGAATATCGGCAGACAGAGGTATACTATTCATGGATACATTTTCCAGCAGCAAATGCTGTAACAAAGTACTTCCACTATTACAAAATAGAGGAACCTCCTGAAACGTACACTCCTTTCGAGGAGGTGGAAGTACCACTCAAATTTCAAGAGCACCTGCTCTTATTTGATGGCGCCCTAAAACATAATAATCACATCACCAGGCTCGGTCACTTAGGTAGACCAGGAGCAACGTGGCCGGTCCTAGCCGGATACACACCACATCCAGACATCGACGGGATGTCTGCAGCAAACCTTTTAACACAGCTAAAACAATTAATAAAAATACATAGACAATTAGTCCAGTATGTGATGCGGACTTCTACAATTCAGCCAGCAATTAAAATTCCACAGCTGACCCCTCACCAGGGGAACACAAATAAAATTACACCACAGAACATACAGTCCTGCCTAGGTAAAGTACCAGCTAAACGGGAACAAATACCATTCTGGTTGGCACAGAAAATAACCCAAATAGAGGCGGTGTTTCCTGACACCACCCCGTTAGAAAAACACAGGATTCTGACTATCTGTCTTCCAATGGGAATCGCACCACACATTGAGGACTGTGACACTTGGGGTACAGTCTTTGCTTCCATTTACACAAAAACTCACGGTGTTCCATCCATTTCGGTAATACCAGATGTGCTAAAACAAATTCAAGACGAATATGGTCCAGAACCCGCTTTAACTCTTGGTATGAAATTACTAAAAGACTTCAAGCAGGTCTCAGCTATATTATTAGCCAACATAAAGGGAGAAGCAGCAAACGTGGCGATCCGCCAGAGGTTAAAGGAGACAGATATAGCAGACCAACCAGCTGAAATTGCCAGAATCATAGAAAAATCCTATGAGGAACTAGGTAGAGATAGTCTAGGTGGAATACCAGTAAAACCACAACTGATTGAAAGTCCTGAAAAAATATTTTTTAATAATAATTCAACATCACAGAAAAAGAGCTGGGATGGAAACAAACAATCCAATCCTAAAGAAAAGAAATTCCAGTCCAGAGGCAGGTCTCCAAGGCGAAGAGAAAAATCTCCGACCCAAAGACACAGGTCACCCCAGAGTGACCCCTCTGGGAAAAGATATAACCTTAGAAATAGGGATAATATAAAAAAGCCTGATAGATATCAAGACATTGATACACGTCCCTCTCAATCTTTTCAGACTTCCTCGCAGAAATCGGAAAGAAGAGGACGATCAGAACAAAGAGAAGAGTACGCCAAGTCCAAAGACAAGGAACCTGCTCAGCTAAAAAAGAAATTACAATTTCCAAAAAAGAAGGTAGCCAGTATCAAGGTAGTTAACAATGCCAAGAATACTGAGGACACAACTGAAAAACGGAGAATGGGCTCAGACAATGCTAGACAGCGCAGCAGAAGTGAGCATAGCTCGCAAAGTCCTTATGAATCATCTGGAGACAGTGGACACGAATGAATATCTTCAAGTGGAAACTGCAGACACCAGAGTTAGCAAACCTCACAAAATATACGAAATAACATTACGTATAGAGGGAGATAAGACTAGAAAAATAAGGGGACTATTTTGGGATAATCTCTCCAAGGGCTATGACATCCTTCTAGCTGAAAAAGACTGGCCACCAGAATTTGTCAGGGAGTGCCCTCATGGCGAAGAAGTAATTATGCCTGCCTTCTCAAATCACATCCCAATTCATAAAAAATACACACTTGCTAGAAAGTGGGCAGTAGCTCTAGCTCCTGCTTTATATAAAAATCACGTAGGATGGGATGAGGACTCTCCTCCTCACAAAATCCAGTTAAAATCACAACCTACTGCACAAAGGCAGTACCCAATTAAGCAAGAAGCTAAAAAACAGGTAAAAGAAATTCTAGATCAGCTAGAATACCAGGGGGTGATTGAAACTTGCACCTCACAAATGAACAACCCTTTGTTTCCGGTCTCCAAACCAGACAATTCATACCGTCTAGTTTTGGATTACCGACACCTTAACTCATGTTGCAAAGCTTTTGCAATGCAAAACTCACATAGTGCTGCACTAATGAATAACATAGTGCGCAAAAAATACAAAACAACCTTAGACACCTCTAATGGATTCTTTTGTCAAAACATAGCACCAGAGAGCAGATATTTGTCTGCGTTCTCAATAAATGGCACTCAAAAACAATTCTGTCGGTTAGCCCAGGGGTACAAGAACAGCCCGGGAGTATTCTCAGCGAGAGTAACAGAATTACTACAAATATATGACGACGAAGCATTATCATATGTCGACGACATATACTTAACAGATGATGACTTGGAGACTCACTTGAAGAGAGTGAACACCATAATACTTGGGTTCGCAGCAGAGGGTTACAAATTCAACTTTAAAAAATCCAGAATTGCCCATCTGACAGTCCTGTTCTTAGGATATGAATTATCAAGTGAAGGCAAAAGCCTGGCTGACAATTTTCTAGAAAAATGTGCCGTACTCCAAGCACCTAGAACACTAAAAAACCTACAGTCAATTCTAGGCTTCCTAAATTTCGGAAGGACATATATTGCAAATTACGCAGAAAGGGTCAAACCCCTTTATGATCTAATAAAACCAGATTTTAAAAGATCTAATTGGACTCAAATACACACAGAAATATTGAGATCCTTACAAACAGACATGCTAATTAAAACAAAATTAGAAACACGTGATAACACACGCAATCTTGTGATCCGAGTCATCCCAGGGAGATGCGGATTCACATACCTGACCTCTAATGAGGGAGAAAAGGTACCAATTGCATTCAAATCACACTTGTACACAGAAGCTGAACAGAAATTCAGCATTAAAGAAAAAATTGTTCATGCAGTTCAAACCACAATAGCTAGAGAAAAAGATAAAGCGGACGGTAGACAAATCACTGTCAGAACAGCTGAATCAGCCTTTGAGGCATTAACAACGCCGTGTAATTTACCAACAACAACATTGAATCCGGAATGGATACAATGGGTGAGTTCAATCACAACGGACAAAGTATACTACTACTTTGATCCAGAACTAGAGGAATTAAAAAATCTAGAATATGAAAGAACATTCCCTCTGCCAATCGATATTCTGCCTTTACGACATTACGCCTGTGTAATTTATACAGACGGACATGCTCAACCCCCCGTTTGGGGAGAACAAGCATACAACCCCACATGTGGGATTACAAAAGAAGTGTGGCGCGGAGGTAAACTAAGACCTCTATTAACAAAAACACACTCAGTAGAAACTAATTCAGAACAACAAACTGAAATATTAGCATTGAAAATGGCGCTAGATAATGCGGATCGCGAATTCCCGACACTTATAGTGTCAGATTCATATTACTGCGTCAAATCATATAACAATGATTTGCAGACATGGATTCAAAACGGTTACAAAGATGACACAGATGCAACAATAAAGCAGAAACTGCTCTGGGAACAAATAGCTCTTTTACAAAAAGAACTACCAAAGACTCACGTGACACACTCACTGAGTCATCAGCGTGATCGCGTTCACGTTGCAGGGAATTCATTGGCTGACACAGCCACAGCGGTAGCAACTAAATCGGCTCCCGTAGTTCGAAAAAAGCGTACATTAAAATACATTGACGGTGAAACAGTGCTGGCGGTGAAAACGTCATTAAAAGGCGACTGCTCAGCGCTACCGATCAACTATCCACTCAATTATAATACATAATCGATGCAAACTCCGTCCCTTTTGCTCGAATCCCTGGAGTGGGGGATAGAGTGATTCCAAACATGGACAGGAGAAACTTGTTAATCGCAGACGCACATATGGGCGAGGGTATCGGACACCTCAAACTAAAAGATTCTCTGAAAGAATTACAATCACGGTACTGGTGGCCAGGCATGAGCCTGCATCACACCATGTTTGTAAAAAACTGCCCAAACTGCAACAGAGATCGCAGTGGGGAGAGAAACAGCTTCATACCTCGTCGTTTTACTCCAGAAAAAATCAAGAGTAAAAAGCAAGGCTTGCGATTAACATATACAGGCTAGTTTCCACTTATAATGTAGACCACCAGCACTCGGCTGACGTCTGGACTGTTATACAAAGATTTGCGAGTCTAAATGGCATATACGCTAAGAGCATGCTACGTTTGACCATTGTTTCCACTCTAGCCCTCCAGCCTGAGGGGACACATGGCCAAATGAGCATAGCACAGCGGGAATCTTCTCACTTCTTTCCTGAGGGATACGGGATGGTGTAAAGAAAAAACCAAGGCATAAAGCAATCTATAACGGAAAGGATATTAGGTTCGGGAGCTGGGTGGGTCAAACATCTAATAAGTGTCCAACGTAGTCTAAATAACTTGCCAAGAAATTCTCTGAAGGGATTCAGTCCGTACGAATTATTATTTGGAACTAGGATGATTGATCTCTGACCTTGATAGTCAGACTTCAGTGGTGAAAGAAAAAAGCTTTGATATCAAAGACCGTTTGGCTATTTTGCAGGACTTAAACAAAACAAGAAAAGACCTGAGCAACATAAAGTTGAAACAACAGCCAACAACCACTGAAGAACCACCACCTGTCCCAGCAAGACCTGTCTGGATTCCAAAAGTCGGGGATCTGGTCAGAGAAAAGATCGCGGTAAAGAAGGAATTTGGGCCTTCTTACAGAAAAGCAGTTCCTGTCTTGTCTGTCAACGGGACAAGATCAGTTGTACTACCGCCGCTTGCTGGTAAAAAGGAGAACCGAGTTGTATCCATCAACCTGGTAAAACCACAATCATGTGGCCGATAACAAATAGTAGGCCAAGTGGACTCCCAATAAGTAGCAGAACACCAAGGTTTGCTACCAGTACAGAGGTCCTAACTAAGAGGCTCATTACATTCGAAACGCCTAGAGAAGAACAACAAGGACTATGCAACAATGCAATGAACCTCTGAAAACCCAAATAAAAACATTTAGCAGAGACACACCAATCTATAATGAAGTACCAAGTGCAAATGCAAGAAACAGTAATCCTGAACCAATTGGAACAATTGACAGAACTGCATCCGGCTACTTCATAAACTTCGATGATTCCTCTGAAGGCTTCAGTGAATCAAAGACACAGCCATCATCAAAAACCTTTAAAGATAAAGCTAAAGAACTTTTGAAACAACTGAAAGAAACATATCTGGTTTCTCCATGGCTTGAATTTTGGGTGGGTTTTGGTGCATTTATCCTCATACTTTGGCTCATCATGGTACTAACTTTGGGACGCTTCATTGAGGGAAAATATGCTAAAATGGACACAGCAAGTCAGAAAATCAACTTGATCCTCAAACCACACACATCTTCACACGTCGAGAAAAGAGAACTTTCTTCAGCCAACTTCACAGCCAATCCTATACCGGGTGGGGTAGCATGGGATAACACTGACTATGAAATGTATGGTCCGGTCGAAATCCTGAAATATCCACACCAAATTAAGATCTCATTGAGTGACTTTGTAAAACCAAGCTCATTTGCTGATGATTGGGACTTCGAAAGCATTAATAATATGATGTCTGACTTAGTAATGTCTGCTAAATTTACCAAACATGATTATTTGCAGGGTTCTACAAATTATGATAGTATGTACTGTTATAACCACTATGGTAACCATTTTCTACATAGATCTGCACAACCTAGAAATGTTTTAAATTATAATCAATGGGAACATTGTGCAACCCCTCCAAAAGGAAGCTCAAGAACCGTTTACGACAAATATTCATATTTTTCAGGTTTTAACATAAGTAATGCTGAAACATTTTATTTCAAATTGTCAAATAAGACAGAGATGAAGACCATGATAACCAACACGTAATTGATAAATTCAGACTCATTCTTTGAACAAATGAATACTTTTGGTTTTGATTATTGGGACAAAAATGTTGAATTGAAAAGTGTTTGGGGTACAAAAGAATGGCAAGTACAGGGTATAGAATCTTTGTTTAGAGCCTGCATGATCCCAGAACAAATTATATTTTTAAATGACACTGTTCAACAAACCACCTGTCTTGGCCTAGCCAAAATCAAAGACTTAAATAAACCGTCTATTCCAAAACCAACAATGAACAGCAATAGTTCTACAGAAGAAGAGATAGACGTAAATTATGTATTAAACCAAAACAGAACACATCCAGATTGGAAACAATGGTTGATCTGGCCCACAGATACTAATAACTGTCAAGACAGATTCCTGAACAAAACACAGGGGTTCAAAATGACAAGGCCAGACCCTAGATATCCTCAAAGACATCACCCAGGGATAATAACCACCTACAGTGTGGGCAAATTATGCCTTCAATGGCTACAAACTTCCACACTGGCAGAAATTAAGCAACACCTAACTTTACTTACTGATGGTGCTGACTTGCGTGATTTCACTATGGGACCAGGCAAACAGCGTCAAAAGCGTTTCATAGCAGCCTCAGTATATGCAGCATACAATGAGGCCTGGAAGGTTACTCAAATTGAAACAGCAGAGAGAATACGGGAAATTGACCGTATTAATTTGGAAAAATCACTTTCTGTAGTGGACAATGGGTTAATGACTCTGTCCTCCAGAATTTTTTCTTTGGACAGCATTGTGTCTTCAGCAATCGACATATTATCGCAAGACTTACTGTTATTACAACACGGTCAGTCCCAATTGCGTTCTATTGTACAGCTTGGCTGGACGTTACAAAATCTGCGTTCAGGCTATGTGCCTTGGCGTTTAATCAACACAACGTCACTATTCTATATCTTTAACCTTACTGATAGACAAATCAGTATGGCCCAAAAGGGAGCTGATTATACAATCCTGAGCATTGAGAAACTTGAGAGATTACCAGTGACAATGTCAGAACGACCTGTCAGTGAATGGATAATACATGGGATAATAAATATTCCAATTTCAACCTTCAGGTTTCAATACTGCCAAAAATATATACAGGCTGGCATGTACGAGAAATTGGGAAAGGGGTACATTAAAACAACATGGGACCTGCCCTATTCACATGCATGTGTCAGTAATAAAGGACAGAAAGTATTTCTTAGTGGCAATAATTGTGCAATGTCACTAAGCGGTACACTTCTGTGTAACGGAATTAGTTTGCACGGAGCCTGTGAAGGGAACTCAAATAACCTTTCATGTCACCAGCAAGGCGCACCTGCAACAGAGATAGAACCATTCTTTCAAAGACTCTATAATGGGAGTTACATTCTAATTGTAGATCGCAGATGTTGTAGTCTTATGCCCGGGACTCCTTATCTCGTAACTACGACTGCGAAGGTCAAGTGCTGTGGACACTCATTGTTCCCCAGCTCCTTTCCAGACAGGGAGGCAAGGGCATGGCCCAACTTGAAAATTACTTCTATTCGAATAGATACTTTAACCACTTGGATGCTAAGGGTATTTGCTCTTCTTCATGTAATTTCCATTGAAATCAATGGAAACTCCATGACGAGTTACCCTTGTCATTAGCACTGAAGGGGTTAAGCAGAATGAAAACAGTGCTTCTTCAGACGCCGACCAGGCTCACGTCATCAAAAGAAACATATGATCTACAAGTCGCAAGGACGACTGCAGAGATACATTCAATGTTATCAACTAATTCCCCCATACATTTCGCAGAAATCCTGAATGAAATCTTAAATATTTCTGATACCAGTGGGGTCTCACAAGTATTTAAGACAGTATTTTCAATGGCATTAACACCATTCAAAGCCATACTGGTTATTTTTCCAGACTTCGTCCATTCGATTTTTGGCGGACTTCCCCTCATTTTAGGACTGATTGCAGGAATCCTATTCCTAGTCCTTATTTTTCGTTATGGCAAACCATGTCACAGACAAAATACCTGCGACAAGGGAAGAAACAATCCTAGCCATTGGATACCGGGACCGGATATCAAGAATCCTGGGACTATCCCGGCTTAGAGACCTGAACATGACTTGGTTTCTATCCTTTCGACCTATGTGGCAACGATGTGTTTTACCTGTATTAAGGTGCCTGCTATGCGGAGAAGAATGCGTGTTAGACACCTGTCTGACACTACAATCGGATGCGCCAATGGATGCAGAAACATTGTTGAGTCCGATCAAGGCTCATGCTTTGTGCTGCCCTCAAAGGCTACCAATCCTGATGACGGCATTCGTGGAAGCTTCACCACTACGATTAAGGGGTAGTGGAGTACAAGATGAAAGCAGCATCGATCAGGTACGACCTTCTGTCAGCAATCCAAATCAGAATGTCAATGGAGACAATCATGCGCATGAATGCATGGTTACACCTATTTCCGAGTTAGTGGAACTCTCCCAGGAAGCTGTTGACAACTTTTTCGAAAGCCTAAATGATATGATGTTCTCACCAGAACAGAAATAGGGACTTTTGAACAAACTCGTACACGGCGTTCCCTGAATTTGGCCTTCAACTTTAATAATAAAGTCACATGAACAATTTTCCCTCCAGTTCACGGACAGCAATTTTTTGAGCAGCCCCAAATTATTTTTTACAATTTTTCGGGACACTTATCTTCTGCTTAAAGTAAGAAACTATTCCTAGAGAACTAAGATTTCTATTTTTAGACTGCTTATAGACATTAGCTGCCCGCTGGTATGTTCATTGTTATTATATTCTGTGATGAAGTGGTCTCAAACTTTCTTTCTGTATTAAGAGCCATTTCATGTGTAAATCTCATATACCAAATAGCAATAATGTATACAAATGCGTTGTTACTTTAGCATTATTCTACAGCTTGAGCGCATAATATACATATGACTGCATTTCTTCCGTATATTTGAAAATTTCAAAATGCATTTATGTATTTTGGGGTGGTAAGGTATACACAATACTCTATAATGTATTGTACTATGTTTTACTATGCATAGATTAGTAAATATGACCATAGTTAGCGTGGAGTGGGTGTGATGTATTCCTATAGGTTCTGAATCGATCCCCCTATTCCTGACCCTATTCTGGTTAACAAACCAACAAGTTAACTAGCAGTCAGCCCATGAGGCAGCAAACCCCCATGATGCAGATACCGTTATCTGACGAAGCCACACTACGGCACAGGAACGTGTTATCTGATTAGGTCATAACGCTTGCGATCTAATTAGACAAGCGATATTCCTGCAGCCCCTGATAAGGCATACGGAGTTCTCATAACAAATCAAACCTATGACAACCTGGGAAAAACCCTGCGGCCATTGTTTTGATTTCACCAAGAACTTCAGCAAAAGAATGTGCTAACGACCTGGTCGTATGACATCCTTATTGACGTATCTATGTCCATCCTTACGTCAATCTCGGCACCTTAAAGGTATAAATATTACCGATATTGCCCTATGCAAACACACGCGGTGGTGACGAGACGGAGCAGCCATACTTGCCGAAGCCCAGAGCAGAGCAGACCCCGCTGGCGCAGCCCCGCCTTCCTGACGCGCTGAGAACGAGACGCGCTGCTTTCTCCTGCCGAGAAATCCAGCACCGGCGTTTCCGGGTAGCCCTCGCAGGCAGCCTGGAATATCGAGAGCAGAGAAGAGAGATACCATCCCTCATTCATCCTAACTTCCAGGTACAGAACTGAATAACCCCTCGCAGAGAATTCTTTAGTCAGTCACTTGGCAAAAACAAACTTAACTTAAACTGTAACTTTCTATTCCCGCCCACGTATTAGGCTTAGGTCAGGTACACGGGGTAGGCGTATCTAGAAACACCAGTTGAGTACGTTTAGTCAAATGTATATGTGTATGTAATATATTTTATTCATTTTAAACCTTCATATGGCTTAGAAACCATATCAATGTTTTTACAGTATTATTTTATACTTCTGCTTTTAATGTATGCACTTTACTTAACGATAAGTATTGCAATAATATCGATCCATTTCTCTTGTACGAGAAAAGAGACTGATCAATAAATAACATCTTTTATTGAACACGCCCGTCTCTTCCTTTTCTCTACAATCTGATGAGACTAAGAATGCACGTACTGACTGAGTAAAATAAATTGCCTTTTGTTCACACGACTCTCGAGATACACTCTTGATTAGGGGAGAGCAAAGTTGTCATGTTCTATGGTTGTCAGAAACTAAATCCCTTCTTGTCTAATCAGGGAAGTTAATTCCTTCCTGAACATTCGAGAAAGTTTCTAGTGAACTCTGAGCTAGCTGGCAAACCCAAAACTTTAAGTCTAATATCGACAGTAGTAGACCTAGTTAACGTCTGGTCTAGGCCTATACTATTGAAGGTATTATTCCAATGCGCAGAGCCTATTGGGATAATAGGAACTACACTACAATATCACGTAAATCTTTATTATAAATACATGCGGAAAATCAACCAATTATACAAACACATTATTTGTAGAACCAGAGCTACCTGATTCCAAGCCCTCAACATCCAGACATTCACTGTAGGGCAGAACGCGACTGAGTAGTCAAATCAGTTCATATTGTTTAGAAAATCTAAATGTTTCAGATCTCCTTGAAGTACGCCAGGGTGATCTTTAAGGACTGATGTATCTGAGTAAAAGGTCTCCTCTTTTTCTTACATAATATAGTAGCTGGAGTGAACAAGAATGCAGACTTGTTTAAGAGCCTTGTGGGTATGATGTTTGTGACTGCAACTAAACATCCTTTCTTTCTGTAAAACAGTTGTCCACCCAGGATTTCGACAACCGCACTGAAAGAGGTAGTATATGAAGAACCCCTTAACTCTTTCCTATTCTCCCTTTATAATAAAGCTACCATACGATGGACATAATTACGCTCCACATGATAAAGTGACTGTGTGGATGTGCCAGTCTCACTGGTCCAATCTTGCACATAGGCTTTGAATGGAATGTCTCTCATATATACCTTATACGGTGGCTGTGCATGTATGAGAATGCCTCCCTCTGTTCGCTGCAGAGACTGCTTCACCTGCTCCACTTTGATGGCTAGGTGTGCCTCAAAGTAGCGGCGAAGTGCCATACATGTATGTTTACCAGTCTGTCGGCTTGCAAATATCTCATCATCACTCAGCAGAGCTCCTTGGTCTTCGAGATTAAGGATTTCCAGGGTGCTAATCTGAAATTGAGGGAAGAGAACAGAGTATATCATAAATCAAATATAGCTCACACTTTGTATGACTAAGGCATTGTTACGATAAGATAACTTACTACCGTTCCTCCGGGTTGTAGTGTAGTCAAAACTGAGAGTGATGTCTACATATCAGAAATGTCACACCTTCTAATAAATTATTTCACAAGAAATCAATACACTAGATATAGGAAAGGGAAATGGTTAAGACAAAGTTGATCCCTGGAATGGTGAAATAATGCCCGGCAGGTGAGCCACCACCACTAAAATAGAAACTGAAGATAAACTGCCAGCTCCACAAACAGTTGGCGCAGAACATTCCTCAGTGCCTTGGAAGGGAGTAAGAAGTCCTTCAGAAAATGGTAATCTTTACATTTAAACAAATAATTTCATCAGCAATGGCATCCATTCAAAAATAGACACCTTGAATTATATTGATTAACACTGCCGACAATTACAGAAAATATACTAATAAAGAATAAACACAAGTATATAAAAGAAAAAGTTATTTACCATCAATAACGCCTTATCTGGTAGAGACAATCTAGCCACACATTCCTTAGCTTTGAATATTCCCCATGTATCAGACTGGGTCTGTATATTTTTCCGTTCACCAGTAGATGATATCAATCAGCTCCGCATGGAATTTTCCACACTGTGACGTTCATGGTGCCTATAAAGGCGCCAGACCAGCGCGCCAACGTCAGTTTTTATTCACGACTTTCCATGCCAGAATTGTGGAGCCACAAAGAACACTGAACACTGGTGCATCAAACTAGGGCCATCGAAAGGGGCAATCCCTATATTCCGAATCCGTTCGCAGAGCGGGGAAGATGGGTGGGTCGGTAAGGAATCTGCATCTAGACAGTCTCTACCAGATAAGGCATTACCAAAGGTAAGTAACTTGCTCATCTGCTTGAGACTTATAGCCACAGATTCCCTACCTTAGAATAGATATCCAAGCAATTCCACCCTGGAGTTGGGGCTGCAACATAGATTACACTGGAAAGTCCTATAGGACGAAATTGGCAAAATGCCCATCTCGACAGACCCGACTGTTAAGGCAGTGGTGCTTTGTAAACGTGTGGTGAGAGGCCCACATTGTTGCCTGGCCGATATCCAGGATGGGTAGTCTGCAATCTAACAGTGGTTGCAGCCTTTGTTCTAGTAGATTGAGCTCCGAAACCTCCAGGAAGTTGCTTTTGGTCAATGTGAAGCAGATTTTATTGCAGTGCACTATCCATTGTGTGATGGCCCATTTCTGCCGTTCCTTTTTTGGCTCCGACATACCCCACAAAGAGTTGATCATCCACCCGGAACCCTTCTGTGCGGTTAAGGTTAAATGCCGCCGCTCTACTTGGGTCCAGCCGATGGAGTCTCTCCTCTTCTATAGAGGGGTGAGGTGGGGTAAAAGGTAGGTAGGGTGATGGACTAGGCTACATAAAAGGGGGTGACCACCTTCGGTATGAAAGAGGCTCTTATTTGAAGAACTAGCTTGTCTGGGTAGATAAGGTACGGAGGCAAGGTGATAAAGCCTATAGCTTACTGACCCTCCGGGCAGATGCTAGTGTCACTAGAAAGGCTGTTTTAATAGTAAGTAGCCTGATAGGGAAGTTTTATAATGGCTCGAAAGGAGCACACATCAAAAATGTCAAGACTGACTCGCGGTCCTATTGAGGCATGATGAAGGGAGAAGGAGGTAACGCGTTGAAGACATTTCAAAAACCCTTGTAGAATAGGGGACTTGAACAAGGATGGGCAGTCTGGCAAATGCAGAAATGCAGGGACAGCCAGATTGAAAATAAACCGAAGAACTCTAGAAAGTGGTGCAGATAGGGGGAACAACTTGTTAATCTCTAGTTCATGCCACAAACTTGCTCCAACGGCAATTGTAGATCATCTTGGTGTAGGGACATCTGGCTGGCAACATTGCATTGCAGACTTCGGGTGTAAGGTTGAAAGCTATTAACTGGCCCTGCTCAATTTCCATCCATGAAGGCGAAGTGTTGGTAGGTTTGGGTGCAGAGACCTGCCCTGATGCTGCGACACAAGATCCTCCTGATAATGCAGCCTGATTGGTGGCCTCATGCTCACAACTGCTCAGGATACCAGACTCTGTGCCTAATTCAGAGTCACAAAAATGGCATGTGCTCCGTCGTTCCTGATCTTCTTAAAGACTCCTGGGAGTAGTGGCATTGGCGGAAAGGCGTATAGTAGACCTAAGCACCACACTAGACGAAAAGCGTGTCTGAGCGAGTGCCGCCTTGGAACATAACACGCAAAACTGCTGACATTGCGCGTTCTTGAGGGAGGTTAACAGATCCAACCAAGGCTCTCTTCATTCTTGGAAGAGACCATGCGCCACCTCCAGATGAAGACGTCATTCGTGATCTGGTAGGCATCGACGGCAGAGTTTGTTCGCCCTGGTCTTCTGAATGCCCCCCAGGTATTAAACCACCAGGGATATGTCTGGTGTTCCAGCCATCTCCAGAGGCGCAGAGCCTCTTGACAAAGGCTCCATAACACCATATAGCCCGGTTTGTGGCAGTATCACATGCTGGTGGTGTTGGCCTTAAACACCTGAAACAGCACTTCACTGACTGAAGGAAGGCAGGCAGGCCTTCAATGCCATAGGTTCGCTCAGAGCTCCAACAGTTTGATGTGGAATCCAGCTTCCACTGGAGACTAGAGTCCTCTGATATCCACTTCCCTAGATGGCCATCTTAGACTAGAAGTGAGGCTTCTGTCACCACAGTCAGCTCTGGGTAGAGAAGGGAGGAGTGTCTGCCACTGACCCAACCACGTACTTTGTTAGCTACCACTGCAGGTCGTTTGCAGTTCCCTCCAAGATATGGACCATGATGGAGAGATTCCCCTAATGCTGTGCTCACTGGAACTTTCGGTCCTTCTGCAGAGTCCTCATATGCCTGGATGCAGGAGGACATGAGGCTGAACCATCGATATTCTAGTCTGAATATCCTGGACACTATTTGGGGGTGGGAATAGCCTCGAAATTGCACTGTGTCCAAAACAGCTCAGATGAAAGGGAGCATCTGAGAGGGAGTTAGGTGTGACTACTGCATTGTGATAGTGAACCTTAGCGAGTGCAGAAGGTTTGCCAAAATCTGGTGGTGGGAGAGGACTGCCTGGGGAGAGCCCACCTTCAACAGCCAATTGTAGAGGAAGGGAAGACTGGAATCCCTGACCTGCGCAAATGAGCAGCAACCACTTCCCTCGCCTAAATGAACAAACAAGGGGCGTTGGCAAGGCCAAAGAGGAGCACCGTAAACTGAAAGTGCTCTTGGCCTACCATGAACAGAAGGTAGTGCCTGTTAGCAGGTAGGACGAGGAAGTGAAAATAAGCATCCTGCAAGTCGAGCGACTCTATCCAGTCTCCTGGATCTAGAGCATATAGAACTTGTATAAGCGTGAGCATTTTGAATTTCTCCTTTTTCAGAAACAGATTGAGAAGTCAAAGGTCTAAAAGAGGACGAAGTCCTCTGTCCTTCTTGGGCAGTAGAAAGTAGCAGAAATAGCGACCACAACCTACTACTGAATCCGGCACCTTCTCTAAAGTTCCCTTCGGGGGCCGTATGGAGAGGACCATAAGGGTTAGCACTGTTATCAGGTTTGCCCCACTGAGCACGTTAGAAGATGGTGATTGACGGTATGTAGTTCCTTCGGACCCCGTGATCCTGGCTCCACAGGAAAAATGTTCAACTCCAGGGACAGGTATTGAGAAAGAACGGAGGGTGTAAGTTTCCTTCTTGGAACATCGCGGGGTTAGCAAATAAGATAGACAATCCTGGGTGGTTGGCCCTTGTGAAAAATTGTAACGTGATGTGCGTCCAGGAAACCTGGGCCATTAAGAACAATTTTCACCTGGATGACTATAAAACCCTCTTTGTCCAAACAAACCCTTCCTTGTCAGTGAGAGCTAAGGAGGGGCTCATTACATTTGTCTCGTTAGCCGTCCCTGACATCTCCGTATCTGCACTCCGTGCCTTGCCAAATGTACAGGTGCTGTTGGTGTCTAGTGGTAAGAGTAGACTCCTTTTGGTAAACTTCTACAACGCTGGAACCATATATGAGTGTGAGGGTAATCTCACAAAGCTGGGATCAGTATTACGGGATTGCATCCTGAATGTTCAGAACTGTTACGACATCTTCTTAACACCTTCCATGCTCAGGATGGCTCCCGGCCGTCATGAGTCACAGTAGGCTTGTGCTCATGACGGCCGGGAGCCGTCCGAACATTGCCGCTCCGCCCACGCGCGATTAATTCCCCGCCTGTGCGGGAGAATTAATCAGTGGGCGGAGTTCGGACGGCTCCCGGCCGTCATGAGCACACGGCTAGATGTTCTGAGGCAGGTGGGGGACGAGCCCCTCCCAAAGCAGTCAAGGCAGGGAGGAGCTTTAAATCGGGGTGTATAGAACCAGAGTTAATTCAAGAGTCTCTTGCAAATCAGTGTCGTAGGGAGTTTGCCACCTGTCTCGATGGAGAGGCTAGTGCCTCGGACATCTTGGGCACTTTCGTATTATGTCTGCTGTCATACGGAGGCTACTGAGTGTCCAGGATGGGGGCAGGGAGCTAGCAGGCCCAAGGTGGTTTGACTCTGCGTGTTCCCAGGCCTCTAAGATGCTGAGACAGGTTCTGAGCGATAAGCCCCGAGATATGGTAGTGGTCAAAGGCCTGCGTGGAGCATATAAGGCTGCGCTAGCAACTCGTAAGTCCGCCATGAAGGAGGAGGCCTGGTCTGACCTAGCGGAGGCAAGTACTTTGCGAAACAGTTCTAAGTTTTGGGCTATTATTAATAGTCATTTCTCTCAGAAGAAAATGCTCACTCATTGGACGCCCACATCACGGAGGATGATTGGGTACATCCTTTTGAGGGCATCTTCCAGCCGGATCCCAGGCCTATCGAGGGGCAAGAAAGGGAGGATCTTGTCTTCTCCGAACTAGAGGTGAGAGCTGGTATACTAGGCCTGACTAATAGAAAGGCTTCGGGATCAGACGGGATCCCGACGGACCTCTATATTGCCCACGTAGATACTTAGGCCCCCATCCTCACTGCTGTAATTAATGCCTCAGTCAGACTGGGCCGCCCAGATTCCTGGGCTTTATCAACTATAGTCCTGATATTTGAAAAGGGTGATTGGGACAGAACTTCAACCCTCCTGGACCCTGTGGTGAAGGTGGTGGGAAGCATGATTCTTGACAGATTGGTATCCTGGGCGGATGAAAGTACATTTTTATCTGAGATCCAATACGTCTTTCGCCCCAGTCGAAATATTGTGGAGCAGTGTCTAACTTTGTATCTTGCCCTGAACAAGTATACGGTGGTCGTGCCTGCCCCATATACCTAGCCTTCAAGGACCTGTCCTCTGCCTTCGACTGTGTGAACAGGTCCAAGCTATGGCAGTTGATGTCATCTCTTGGCATTGACAATAACATTATTTTGCTTTTGAGGGATCTTCATCGTGATTCAAGGACTGTAGTACATTACTCCAAGGACTTGAAAGTGTCCCGCCAGTTTAACATCAAGAGGGAGGTGCGTCAGGGGTGTATCCTTGCACCTTTCCTTTTCAATCTATATATTAATTCCCTAGAGAAGGCCCTACTAGAATCTTTGCCAATCTGTAACTTGAATAGAATGATGGTATATTGCAGGTTGTTTGACTTTTATGGTGTTATCTTTAATGCCGAATAAAGTTATTGTTATTGGAGATTTGTAACGTGCGGGGCTACTCAAAAGTGTGTCCTGGCGCGACCCAGCAAATGAGAAACAGTGAAAGCAAAAGGGAAAACCGACATTAGTTGAATAGGAAAGTTTTAAGATTGTTGTCGTTGTTCACTGACATTGATGATATGTGATTACTTTGTTACACTGTACATGAGTCCCAACATTTACAACTCTAAGCATAGAAAGAGTCTTGGCTAGCAAAGAGAGTAAGACGTAGAAAGAGTAAAGCATAGAAAGGGAGCTGGACAATAAAATAAGATGGGTGAAAGGTCCACAATAAATTGTCCTAGATTAAGCACTAGAAGCAGGTCCTTCAGCATCTCTTAACACAGTCTTTTATGTCCATTTATTTTTTACTTGGGAGCTCTTCTTACAAGAGGACTCACACCCTTTATTTCATAGTTTTCCACTTGAACCATCTTATTTATTGCAGACTACAAAACCTTGCAGGGCTGTTACTTGACAGTATCAGAATTCTGCATCAATTTCTACATTGCACTATAATGTTCTGAATTATTGTCAAAAATACATTATTTTAATTGAGATGCATTTATTAGTATATGTTCAATTTAATACTACTCACTTCCTTTGCAAAATCTATTCAACAATTCAATAGAATTTTGACAAATACTTGCATTTGGAATGTATTTCTATCTTGGCAAGATATTTCCACTGTCCCTGCATATATCATCACCTACCAGATTGACTAGACGCCGGAGCCCATCCTGCTTATCAAAAAGTTCCAGAACAGCTCGGAAGGAGAAACAGATGGAAAAAAACATGGTGGCATGGCAGCAGCCTGAGGCGTGAGAGCATTCCATCAACCAGAGAGTATAGTTCACCACATCTGATAGCACCTTGTGAGGATGCATGCACACCTGTAAGGAGAAGAATATTAGTGTGAAACACCTGTAGAAATGGTGGTTGATGTGCTCAACTGCACAGAGGAAAATGTAACATGAATACAGGAAGGGAGTAAAGACTGCATACCCAATGGAAGGGGAATGACTAATTTGCCTGCCTAATAATGGAAATGGACTGTGCTCATAAGAACAGCCCTATTTAGCCTTTTGCATGTGCTTAACCTTTCAACAAAGGCTAGTGTACAGTCACCATAATATAATATGCAATATTTTCAACCAGCACGTAGCCGCACTGCACTTAAGAAAATTTACTTTTATGTATTAATGATTCTGCACCTTAGTAGGACCTGTATTATTCACCCACCTATGGAAGAGATCACAATAAAAAGAAATACCCAATAAAGTATCTTTATCACGCACCTCTTATAGCATGTTGACCTTCAAACCAACAGTTCCCTAAACTGGTCCTGAAAATCGGATAATGGTAACCCTCCCAAGGAGTCTGGCTGGACCATATATGGAATTATAACATGGAAAGCTAAAAAACTATCAGTAAGTGTCATTCTTTTGCAAAATGATTCAGTAATAGATTCACAATATGTGCAGAAAGCTATAAAGTAGTTTCACCTTTGACAAGGGATGGTGGTTTAACCCCTTCCATGCTGGTGACGAACCCCAGCCGTCACGCTCCACGGTGCTCGTGTGCTGATGACAGCTGGGGTTCGTCACGGCCCCGCCCTGTTCGGGCGGCGGCCGCACACGGGGGGAATCGCGGTCGCACGGAAGGGGTTAAGCAGCCCTGAATATTATCCAAAAACTGCTTGCTAATACTCCATGACCTCTGGTGATAAACAAGCTACTTACTTTTAACTAGGATTCGTTAGTGTTGGTATCTTTTAGAGTGCCACAAGCCTGAATCATTTCCGGTCGCTGAATTGGAAGTCAGAGCATACTGTAAAACAGAGCTAAACAGTATTCGAAAATGAAAGGCAAAACAACATTATTTATTTAATAGCCCTTTAATCTCACTGACAAAACACCCAAACTTTAGCCAGTGACGTGAATGTGCTCTCAGCTCCAACTACCTGGAGATTACTGCAGATCAGATTTTGAAGCACAATTATAAATGGAGAAAATCCATATGAGCCTTTGAAAGGAAGTAGGTCCACATGTGAATCTATTAAAGATCCCAATGTAGTTAAAAGTAACTTGTTTCTTCAGCAGCACTGAATCTCTCATAGCTGCACAAGCATGTAACTAAATAAGCACTACATATAAAAATGGTATTAGACACCCTGCAGCTTCATGACCCACAACAAGTCTATATCGGAAGGCCTTAACATTGTCTCTCTAAACGTCAAATGGCTCAATCACCCAGTTAAACGGAGGAAAGTCCTAGAATATTTAGCCAAATCCAAGGGCGACATTTTCCTCCTCCAGGAGACCAAATTGTCTAACGAAGATGCTGAATTTATCAAACAACACTGGATTTCACACACCTTATGCTCCTCAGCCATACACAAAAAGAGAGGGGTCCTTACCCTTATTGCAAAAAAATCTAATATTTCCTTAGTATCACACACTCAGGATACCGATGGTAGGTTAGTCAAGGCACACCTTCTAAAGATCGATGATCACATCCACGTTATGAATATTTACGGCCCGAATGGAGACGATCAGATCTTTTGGGATTCCCTCTCCCCCATACTCGAAAAAATACCTCAAGATGAACTACTTATAGTTGGGGGGGACTTCAACTTACCCATAGACCCGGTAATTGATCGCCAATCAAATTGTATCTACCACCCCACCCGTTCACACGATAGTCTGAAACGCCTCTGCTCCAAGTTTGACCTACTAGACTCGTGGCGTCTGCAACACCCTGACGGACGTGATTACACGTTCTACTCGACTCCCCATAATTCCTACTCCAGAATTGACTATATCCTTATCAATAGCCCTTTCACTCACCTTATTGAGGAAACCAGTATTGCCCCCAAACTGGTTTCAGAGCACTCCAGCATCCAAACTAAACTAGCAGGCTCCAGTTCTATCCTTCCCCCGAAGAGATGGCGCTTTAATGACGATATTTTCACAGAACCAGAAAACAAGAAAAAAATTGAATCGCCCATACAGGACTATCTTGTCTTAAACCATATTCCGGGCACGGACATAGCGAATGTTTGGGACGCACTTAAAGCCACTATAAGAGGGGTGATTATTGGCATTAGGGCGCAAACAAACAAGTCACTAAATCTAGAGCTTGTTGCTTTAGAAAGGGACATTAAGGATCTGGAACTATCCCATGCGGCGAACCTCCACAATACTTCGATTCTAAATGACCTCACTAAAAAGAAGTACGAATACAACGCGATTCTTAGCAGGAGAGCGGGGGTCTGGGTTAATAAATTCAAGTCCCTGAGGGTATGTGAAGGTAACAAAGCAGGGAAGCTACTGGCATCCTATCTAAAACATAAAAATAGGCAATTCAACATTGCCTCAATCAAAGATCAAAACAATACTGTCCAAACTAAACAAAACCTCATTCTCCACACCTTCAAGTCCTTTTACGAGGATCTTTACAAGAATAAATTAGACTTCGACTCTCAAGCGTGCTCCAACTACCTGAACTCCCTAGGCCTCCCAAAACTCAATGACGCTGATAATTTGATGTTGAATTCCCCACACACCTTACAAGAAGTCTCGGCTTCCATTAAAACCTTCAAACGCAATAAAGCACCAGGCCCCGATGGCTTCTCTGCCGGTTTTTACAAGGAACTCGGGTCTTCATTAAGCCCAACCCTTCTAAAACTGTTCCGATCCTTTGCCTCAAAAAAAGGGGTAACAAAATCAATGAGTGAGGCCACCATTATTATCATACCCAAAGAGGGGAAGAACCCGCTTCTGACAAAAAACTATAGACCTATATCATTGATAAATCTGGACTGCAAGATCTACACCAAAATCCTCGCGTCCAGACTGAACTTGATCCTCCCTAAATTAATTAGTACATCGCAGGTTGGGTTCCTAAAATATCGCATGTCTAACGGCAACACGAGACTTCTCTGCCATGTTATAGAAAAGGCCAAGGCGTTTGATGCTCCCTCCGTAGCTATCACGCTGGACGCGGAGAAAGCGTTCGACAGTCTCATGGCTCCTCCTTAAACACTGTATGTCCACCTTCAACCTAGGTAACACCTTCATAGATATGGTTATGGCATTATATCTCTCCCCATCCGCTCGCATTGCCATAAATGGCTCACTGTCGGATCCATTCGGCCTGGAACAGGGGACCAAACAGGGCTGCCCCCTCTCCCCGTCACTCTTCCTCCTAGCAATGGAACCTCTCATCGCCGACATTAAAAAGAACGACAACATCAAGGGAGTAAATTTTGGAGATACCTGCGTTAAATTAGCTGCTTATGCGGATGACATCCTGATAGTATCTGAATCCCCGGAGCCCTCCATCGCCGCTTTGATGTCCACCATTGAATCCTACTTCACCCATTCAGGGTACAAACTCAATCGAGAGAAATCGGAGGTCAAGCCTCTGAACATCCTAGCCACTAAGGACATGCTGGGGAATTCTGGGCTCTGCTGGCAATCAGGATTTGTAAAGTACCTGGGGATAGAGTTTGGGGACTCCCTTATGGAAACCCTTCAACAAAATGAGAAGACTACCTTAACTAAAATAAAAAACCAACTGGAAGGATGGTCCCCTCGCTTCATCACGTGGTGGGGCAGAATAGAGACCATCAAAATGACGGTCTCCCCGCTAGTGAACTATCTTATTTCAATGCTTCCTCTAACCCTCACCCAAGATTTCTTCCACAAACTGGACCAAACTCTCGCCAACTTCTTATGGAAAGGAAAATAAGCGAGGAACAGCATTAAAAAATTACGATTGGACAAATCATTAGGAGGGGTCAACCTACCGGACTTTAGGCGCTATGAGACCGCTTTCCTAGCTAGACAAGGTGCCCACTGGCTAGCCCCTGCGGTAAATTACACCCCGGTTTGGCTGGAAGTCGAACAATCGATAGTAGGCGGAATCGCCCCTGCTGCGGCCCTGTCACTCAATCTAAACATGTTATCCCACTCGAAATCGATCTTTCGTAACACAAAAGCGGCACTTCTTAAAATCGACAAATTTCTAGAACATAGCATTTGCCGCTCAGGATGGGAGTCCTTATGGAATAATTGGTCCATACTATACAAGGGCAAACCTCTGCATAACTCACGGTGGGTTAAGAAAGGCATCTTTTTCCCGCACCAACTATTCGAGGGGTCATACTCTATCCCGTTCAGAGACTTACAAACTACTTATAGCCTTGCGCCCCTAGAGTTCTACACCTTCTTAAACATAAAAACTGCACTCTCTAAAGCGAAACTCTCTCTACCACCACCCTCCCTCCCATCTTACCTCACTAGGTTAAACAGACTAGGACATCAAGTGTCCCATCTCTACAAACTTATTCGCCCCCAACATACCAATCTCACCGCACCACTCACACAGTTCTGGTCTGAAATGTCATCTAGACCGATTTCGGAAGCGGACTGGACCAATACCTGGGAATCTTGCATGTGACACAAAGTTAGCCCGACTTTATCCCAGACCAAATATTGGTTCCTCCACAAAACCTTTTGGACTCCGGCGCGTCTCTATGCTCATAACATCAGCCAAGAAGCCTTCTGCTGGAACTGTAAACGGGCGGAAGGCGACCTAGCACACATTATCCTGCATTGCGACTGTGTAACCCCCTTCTGGGACAAGATATTTGATTTTATCAGTAAAATTTTCCCCATCTCCCCGTCCAGAGAACTACCGTACCTAGCCTTCGGTTTCACCCTAGAGCCCTCCCTTCAAGCGGACGACAGGGCACTACTTGATCTTATGCTCACTGCAGCTGTTAAAATTGTCCTTAGTAACTGAAAAGACTCTGACAAGGCTACCTTTGCTTGCTGGCTCAACTGGATAATTAGCTTCAGGGGAGCGGATAACATAGCTCTCCAACATTCACCTTGGCGCCCCCCTATGAGAAGGATGTGGTCTACTCTTGACAGTTATTTTACCACCCATAAACTACCTTAGGTATCCTCTCCCCCCCGAAGCACTTGACCTGATCTGACACCACCACAAGCCAACAGTGTGGAGTTACCCTGTTAGGTCGATTCACTCTGGAATCCTGAGACCCATCCCCATATCTTTGGTGCTATATTTTACCTATAATTTACCGGATAAGCCGACTAATGAAGTATGTAATATTTTGTAACCTATTGTACATTGATTTTTACCCCTGTCGCTTTATTGTACTGTACTGTTCTTCTGTATTAATGTATGTCTTTAAGTCTGTACTATTTGTATTTTATTTGATACTGAAACACCCAATAAAATGTATTTGAATTGAATTTTTTTTTTTTTTAAATGGTATTAGTCTAAACGAGACGTACATTCAAAGTTAAAAAAGCAGTTGCACCTCACTGGAAGGGGTTACGAAGCACCACCAGCCCACCTGCTGACTCACTTATCATTTGTGCTTTCAGTCAGTTGTGTCTTGTAAAAGTATGCCAACTCTATGGTGTGGCCTCTCCGCAAAGGTCCGCAAGCGGTACCCTTCTATAGAGAGCCACCATCACAGCTAATACCTCAGCCAACTAAACTGTCACTTTGTCTCAAAGGGAGAGTTGGCTTTGGCACGGTAAAAGGTGATGGTGGCCATAATCCACTGTGCAATCTCCTAGTCAGAAAAGGAACATCAAACGTCTAACAGCTGGTTTGTGAGTCTGATATGCATCTTTCTTTCTATGTAGAACTTCAATAATTTGGGAATGTCCAGTACATGCAACAAATTGTTTCCTGCCTTTGTAAGATTCAGGGGGAAAGGACATCAGCAGCCTGTTAATTACACTAGAAATCAGATTTAAGGAAGGGTCCTAAACAGTAAGAGCTGGAATTTCACTTACTCCCTACTTACAGATGAGCATACTGGAAAGAGTCCAACCTTCCAGGATACATATTTGAGTTCTGCATGATGAATGTGTTAAAAAATACTTTTCAATAATTGAGTACGGCTAAATTAGGTTTCAAATTGACATACCAGACACCTGTGGAAAGGCCCAAGATAATCCTTTTGGCAACACTCTGAGGATTGTTTGCAAGTATCGGAGTGGCATTTCTGAAGAGCATGGGAACCATGATATTGCCAAAAGTTGACCGCCAGGAAACTGAATATTAATCCAGACTGATAACAGATACAGCAGGAAAGGCAAAATATGGTGAAATTGCAAACGCATTGGGTGCAAGCCCTGGAGTAGGAACTAAACACTATCTCTTCAACTCTGCTTGATCTCTTTGTAGCTGAAGATGCTCTTGCCCATGCAAAATTGGTCAGCATTCCAATAGAGGTTTAGGTGTCACAATTTGAGGTGTTTAGGAGCCTTGTAGTGAAACTCAGAGAAACCAGTTATAATGCGGGATATATGTCAACATATTTGATTAGAAGGCACCGGTGTGCTCAGAGCCAAAAGTGGATACTTTCACCCGATCTAGAAGATCTGAGAACCAACACCGATAAGCACACTTCACTCTTAATTTTGCTGATGGTCTTTGGAACGAAGGAGGAAATCGAGAAAAACATAAGCAAATTTCCCAGCACATTATCAAAAGGACTTCATGCTAGGATACCTTGTGCTAACACCTGGTGGCACAGAACGGGTATTTCACATTTGTTTCTGGGGTGAAAAGATCCTTATGCTCCACTAAGGCAATAAGTCCAGCCAAGCTCGACCCAACTCCCACTCATGACACTCTCCTGTGGACTTGACAAGCATGTTGGCCCAAACATACCCAATGCTAGGCCATTGTTCTGCTCTTAGAGGTGACATTGTCCATCCTGATCAACAATAGAGTCCTAAATTCTTAAAAGTTACTTCTTCAAGGAGTTTCGAAAGGCCTTGGATGGTTCACAGCCTTCTTGTTTAAAGTAGGCCTCTCAAGCGTCCATCAACCGGTTTGTCATCTTAACGAGTTGCAGGCTATGAGCTTGGAAGTAGAGGCCTAAAGAAATGTAATGTCTTCCTCATTCTAGATGTGATCAGAACTTGATCACCCCAACAATATGGGAGCTACACTTCAAGCTCTTCCTGTATCAGATGATCCTAGAAGTAGCAGAACGTTATGGAAGAATCAGGAGGACAACATACATACAAGCAAAAATATAGCAGAACTAAGAAGGAGGATACTCATTAAAATTGTTTGCCGTTACCAGATATTCCGAACGCGCTCATGTGACAGAAAAGCTTTTCCCAATGATGTGTATGGCATGGCTCCCAGAAATTGGAGCTGTGTGCATGAAAGCAAAGTGAACTTATCCCTGATAAGGCTCAACCCTAACCAAGGCAGGATGCAAACGCAGGCATTTGCGGACATCCATGAACATAGAAATTTGCCCTTAATTAGCCAGTCCGTCAGGTAAGGGCAGAACTGATGGTTTTCCTTTAACCGATGCCACCAGCATTAGAATGTTTGAGAAAATCTGTTGTGCAGATTCTATGCAGAAAATAAAAATTTAATTGGTAATTGCAATCTGACCCCTCAATCCATAGGTACAAAAGATGTTTAAGATGTATAGAGATATGAAAGTAGGGTTCTAGCAAGGCAAATGAGGTCTCAAATTTGTCTTGGAGCAAAGGCAGGATGTCTTAAAAGGTTATCAAGTAAAATTACTATTGTTGGAGGCATCTGTTAGGTTGGCACAGATCTGGGACAAAGCGCCAATCCAGAAATTTCATCTCCACAAATAAGAATGCAAGATAACAGTTGCTGAGACTATTATTGAGGCTGGTTGGGCTGGAAAACTCAACATTAAGAAGTCTGGCTGTGACCTCTGGTGCCAAGAAAAAGCTATTGCTGAAAACATGCTGTAATGCATCATTTAAGTGGTGATCAAAACTAATGGTATGTCCAATTTTGTACTTCCATCATATACGACACCTGATGGAAGCGGATGCTTGCTGCATCAATAACAGCATAGGAGGTGTGACCTCTCGCTTGCAAAAAGGGCATTACATCCTTTCACTTGTCTTCAGGAATGAGGCCAAAAAATGGTTTGATGTCTACCCACATTTGCCAATTACACTTTTCTGCAGTGGTCATCCAATTTCCACTTTGATCAGTGTTACATAAGTCCCGGCGGAAGCCATAAATCTAACAGTAGGAGCCAGGCTTCACTCTCATTTTGCTATTTAACCTATTGAAGATTCTAGTTGTGGTCCTCTTCTTCAGCCTGATGATACTGAACATGTAAATTAACCTGGGTTGTATGATAGCCCATACATATCCTCGCTCTTAGCCTCACCTTCCTATTTTGTCCCAGTGATCTTCACTGTGGACTTCACACTGACTTTATTAGGAGAAGTCTTGCGATGGCCGTAGCAACCAAGTGGCTAATATCAGAGTGATTTACTGGTTGTTTGAGAAAGCTTCTGAATTGTCGGTGAGGTGGTCACTGAGGTGCCAGTCAACATTACAACTGTCCCAGAGTTAAACGTCATCAATGCTGCTTTAGTATCGATGAGGAAGCAATTGATGTCATGGTGATTGGAGCTGCAGATTGATGTCCTCCACAGAGGCAATGCGGATAGCGTTGGAAACCGACATTGTCAATGCTGATGGCTCTGTGGTAGTCAGTAATAAAGTCAGCATTGACTTTGCTGCGGATGGCATCATAGACGACTGGTTGGTCATCAATAGTCATTTTAGCTGGCATTCCAACTTGTTATTGGGGTCGGAAGAAGACCTTCGAGCCTCGTTTTGCATTTTGAAGACCTTGGCAAAAGGCTCCATGAAAACTGAAGGCAGACCTTCAAGGGAGAATGCTTTTTAAGAAGACATTTTACTTTCCAATATGTCTATATGAATACACTATTTACCTTTCTCGCCATTTAAGTGGGAGTACTCCTCACTACCTGAAAAAAACTACTCAACTGAGGAAACCTGCCAGGGGGCAGGCAAAGTCAGCCTAAAAAAAAAAGAGCAAGAAACATGTAGGTTTGTAATTCCTTATGAGAATACTAGGAGAGCTCCAGGAGAACCCTTGCTCACACAAGGAGTGCAGGTGAAATGCAAGCTATGGTGGCCTCTAGAGGGAGTGGAATTTGAAGCTGATTCACCTAACTGGCCATAAGTGGTGTTTTTCCATTTGGTGAAAAAAATGAAAACTATTCTATGGCTTTACAGATATTTAATATGGTCGGTTTCTTCTGTAATGTACTATGGGACTCCCGATTTGACAAAAGGGAATGATTCAAGCAGGTAAATCCTTAAAAGATCCAATGGTGAAGAACGGATTATAATGAGAGTTCATGGTTTTATGGTATTTATTTTTTTACATTTCTGCCTATATTTATCCATATTTACATTTTACTAATTGTATCTGTATTTATCCATACTTATTTTGGGTTTTGTGAAAAAATGAAAATGAAACTAGTATATTTCCATATTTCTTTAACCAATAAATGTACAGCCTTACTTGAACTCCTGGCAGGTTTCAATGATACTAGAGTGAAAGAACCATCAATGGTGCACCAGCCTTTTGAAAGAGAATATAAACCTTCTCCGGATAAAGCTTCTGTTGGATGTTCAACAGTCTGATCTGGAATCCATTTCGATGTTGTCAATTTCTGTCAACCCCCTCAATAAGAGAATTCAAGATTAGATTACTTAGAACACCACTGCCAATATGTGTAAACTGAGTCCTGGCCCGAAATCCATAAGTATTCAGGGTATGTTTCTTGTCTTCAACCAACTTGCAACCATACAACAGTGTGCTCCTTTTGGAGGTTGGCAAATGAGGCCACCTAAATGTGGGAAGCAACGAAGCGAAGGAAGGATTAAAAAAAATATTAAATTGAGGTTTTCAGACGGATTAGGAGGTAAAGGGAAAGGTTTCTTACCTGTAATCATATTTTTTAGCTCAAGGTACTAGCCACTGAAATAAATCATTCAAGTATTATTTATAAAGTGTGGCTTGTCACCTGTAGGGTTTCAAGATGCTTCCTGTAGGTCTCAGTTGAAAAGTCAGGTCTTGAGCCCCTTCCTGAAGTCGGTCAGCGAGAACGAGGTGCAGAGCCTTAGGGGGAGGGTGTTCGAAGCTTTGGCGGCGAGATGGGAATCCTACAGTGCGGTGTATGCGCATGATCTGTGCAAAGTGAGGTGTGCATAAAAGATTTCTTGGGGGGAGGGTGTCATGGGAGGTGCAGACAGTGGTTCATGTAGGCGTTCCTTGGTCATGCAGTATTTTGTAGGTGTTTGTCAGGAGCTAGAAATTGCATCTTTTCTGGACCGGGAGCTAGTTAAGGTCCTTCAGGTGCTGGGTGCTGCGGGTTCTCTCTGGCAGGTTGAGAATTAGTCTGGCGCTGAGTTCTGGATCGGCTGGAGTCTTTGTATGAGTTCGGTGGTGGTGTCTGCATAGAATGCGTTGCCGTAGTCCAGTCTGCTGGTGATGCAGGCCTGCGTTACTGTCTACCTGGTGTTGGTGGGGAGTCACTTGAAGATTTTGCAAGGTGTGGAAGCAGGTTGAAAAGACTGACTCGACCTGATGTTTCATGGAGAGTTCACCGTCGAGGATGATGCCAAGGTTGCGGGCGTGGTCTTTCAGCATGGGGGTGGGCCAGAGTTGCACCAGCTACCAGGAGTCGTTCCAGAGGGCGGTGTGTTTGTGGAAGATGAGGACTTCCGTCTTGTAAGAGTTGAGCTTGAGGCAGTTGTCCTTCATCTAGGCTGGAACGTTCTTCATACAGCTGTGTAAGTTTGTTTTTGTCGAGGTGGGGGTCTGCTGAGAGCAATAGGATAAGTTGTTTCTCGTCAGCGTAGGAGATGATGTTGATGTTGCTCAATCTGACGATGTGGGGATGCCGCATTAGTTGTGCTTGACTTACGATATGAAGGGAGGGAGCCGAATTGTCTGGGTGCGTTCCGTTAGGAAGGATGCCATCCATTTGAGTGCATCGTCAGTTATATCAATCGGCATAGGCAAATCGATGAGTGTGGGGTGGGAGACCATGTGAAAGGCTGTGGAGAGGTCAAGTAGGATCAGGGCAGCTTATTCTCCTCTATCGAGTAGGGTGCAGATGTAGTCTGTTGCAGCGATCAGGGCTCGCTTGGTGCTGTCGTTGGTTCGGAATCCTGATTGGGAAAAGTCCAGCACATTGTGTCTCTTCAGGTGTTCGGTGAGATAGAGGTTGATGGCCTCCTCCAGGACTTTGACAGGGAAGGAGTGTAGTGAGATGGGACGGTAGTTCTGGAGTTCGTTGGGGTCTACCGAGGGTTTCTTGAGGAGGGGGTTCGACCTCGGCATGTCTCCAGGCATCGGGAAAGGTAGCAGTGTTTTTTTTTTTTTTTAAACTTGTTTTTATTGTTGCATCATCAAGCATAATTACAAGGTAGATCATCTGCTGGCGTGGCGTCAACATTCAGCCACGGTCAGCCGTTCACGCAACTTTTCTGTGCATAAATCTGTGTAATTTGGCATTTCATCCACTGAACATTACAGACCAATCAAACAAGTATTCAGGCTAGGGTACAGGAAACCAGCTCCGCAAGGGAGAAAGGAGATTAATTATAGACTTGTAAGTCCCCACCAGAGGGGTCTTTGGATCAGGGCCTGTACAGTTCACAGAGCGGTGGTGCCAAGTAACTGGGGGGACGGAACTGTGGGAGGGGGCATGTAGGCGGTAGCAAGAGCATAGCAGAAGGAGACAGGTGTCGGGCGCCGGGTGGCAAGGGGGTCCATAGCATTCGCTCACAGTGAGGGAAAGCGGCCAAAGGGCGGAGGTGCCCCGTGCATGTGGGTAGCGGGACGGTCGACATTGGGGCGGGGCGTTGGCGAGGGGGGCGTGGAGTACCAGAATCCGGTGCAGGAGTTAGGGCATCAGCCAAGGATTATGGGTTCACTCGGGCAGGTTGGCTGGGGGGGGGGGGAACAGTCGGGGCCCGTGAGTGGGGGGGGGGAAGTGGCAGACGTGGGCGGGTCATCAGTGCGCAAGGACTGCCGGAAGCTATAGAGGAGCATGGCCCATTCCATAGATGTTTACGTGCGCCCCTGGATTCCTCCTCCCGAAGGGCATCTTCCTCGGCCGCCGCCCACTTACAGACTGCCCCTGTCCATGCCTCTATGGGGGGACCTTCCGGGGATCGCCAATGCATAGCTATACATCTGTTCGCCAGTAGCAGCGCTAAGGATACAAAGCGTCTGTGTGCCGGGACCCGTTTAGAGATATGAAAAATGCCTAGCGCGCTGGATTCCCAGGAGGCTAGGGTTGCGAGGCCTGTGAGGTCTTTCAGTGTGTCGTGTACCGTCTGCCATAGGGATTGGAGGCCGGGGCAGCTCCAAAACATGTGGCGGAAATCCGCATCGGGGGAATGACATATGGGGCATAGGAATTGTGTTGTGGGATAAAATTTTTGCAGTCGCGCCGGTGTGAGGTATGCCCTGTGTAGTATGTAGTATTGGATGTTTTTGAAACGGGCGTTCCTAGAGACTCGTTTCGGGGCCTCGAGCGCCTTGGTCCACTCTGAATCATGTAATGCGCGCCCGATGTCTTCCTCCCATGTGGCCCGCAGGGTCGCCAGGGGGGCGTACGAGAGTTCTTGGATCGATTTATATAGCCAGGTGACTAAGTGGCGTCCCGTTCCCATACGCAGGATAGTGTGTATAACTGGATGTGTGTCAGGTTCGCCGGCCTGGAGATTCTGGTAAGGACGGAAACCCTCAAGTAGTTGTCGGTATCTGAGGAATTGACCTGGGGGGAGTGCGAACTCAGCGACCAGCCGGTCAAACGATTTCAGCTGACCTTCCTCGAAGAGCGACTCCATGTCCGTGATGTCGCAGTGCGTCCATTCGGCGAGCATAGGAGCCGAGAAATAGGATTCCCGTCTGGGGCAGCCAACCAGCAGCAGTAACGGAGAGTATGGGGTCCTTCCGGAGGATATCCGGTGGATCCGCATTATGCATTGACGCGCTATCGCGACTTGGAGGGGGTACGTACGTCGTGGTTTGGTGCCCGGGAGGAGAAGTCGGGTAAGCTCCGGGGTCGTGACTCTGCCGGCCGGGGGTGTAAACCTCCCTGGTATGTCGGTCCGCCGTCCAATACGACAGCCATTTGAGTTGCGCCGCCAGGAAATAGGACTCAAAGGAGGGAGCTCCGAGCCCGCCCTGTGTTGTGGGGAGTTGGAGGGTTTTCAGGGCCACTCTGCGTCAACCTGAGCCCCATATAAGGGTGCCTAGGAGGGAGTGGAGGTCTCGGAAGAAGGACCTAGGTAGCACCACTGGTAGGTTAGCGAAATGATAGAGGAGCCGGGGGAGCATCACCATTTTAGCCAGGGCTATCCGCCCTATCGGGGCTAGTGGGAGCTTGGTCCAGAAGGCAACCGCCGGGCGAAGGCTAGCTAGCGCTCTGCGGTGATTACCGTCGAAGATGTCAGCCGGAGAATGATACAGGCGGACACCTAGGTACCGGGGGGCTTCCGCGGACCACGAGAGTCTATGAGTCCCTAGCTGAACGTCCCGGGGCGGCAATTCCGGGTGGAAGGGGTAGATCGTGGACTTGTCCCAGTTCACTTGGAGTCCCGAGGCATCTGCGAACTCAGTGAGCGCCACCCCTATGGGGGTAAGGTCAGCTTCGATGTCCCGGACATAGATGAGGAGGTCATCTGCGTACATGGAGACGCAGTGTGTGACATCCGCAAGCGGGATGCCCCAGTGCAATCCCTCCTGACGCAGTCTGATCGCCAGCGGTTCGACGGCTTGGGCGAAAAGAAGAGGTGACAGGGGGCACCCCTGTCTTGTGCCTCGCCGGTCCTCAAATGCAGGCGAAATGTATTTCCCGATCCGGACGCGCGTAGTCAGATCGGTGTATAGAAGGCGTGTGTATGCTGCGAGTATCGGGCCGATGTTGAGACGGCATAGGACCGAGAAAAGGTACGGCCAGGTGAGGGTGTCGAACGCCTTCTCCAGATCTAAGATGAGGCAGGCGGCCCGAGGGAATCTGTCCCGCACCTGGTCCTGGACATGGAAGACTCGGCGGATGTTCTGTGAGGTGTTTCTCCCTGGAACGAACCCGCATTGGTCAGGGTGGATCAGTGGGCATACGACCTGGGCGTATCTGTCAGCCAGTATCTTCCCGAGGACCTTACAGTCCGCCGACAGGAGCGTGATGGGGCGGTACGAGCCCATGAGGTGTGGGTCTCTGTGTGGTTTGGGGAAGGTAACAATCACTGAATCTCGTAAGGAACCGGGCAACACTCCCAGATCAAGGGCTGTCGCGAACACTTGAGCCAGGCGAGGGACCACCAGGGAGGAAAACGTCAGGTAGTATTCCAGCGGGAGGCCGTCAAGACCCGGGGCTTTATTACGAGACAAGGCACGCAGTGCTTGGGTGATATCTGAGGGAGCTATTTTAGTGTCCAGCGTCCGTTTGTCAGCGTCCGATATCTTGGGCAGCGATAGTGGATCGAGGAAATGGTCCACAAACGCCGGGGAGAACCGGGGCGGGGCCCCGTACACCTTAGCGTAATAGCGTTGGAACGCCAGGAGGATCTCAGCTTGAGATCGCACTAGCACACCCTCTAGGTTGATGATGTCCGTGATTGGTATGATCTCGGTGTCTTGCCTCGCCATCCAGGCCAGCAGTGCTCCTGTTTTGTCCCTATCTTTATGGACCCTGGCGGCATAAGCCCTGAAATTATATTTCCTGAGATCAGCACAGGCCGCCTGGTATGTGGACTTCGCCTCGGCTGTGAGCGCGGCGTGTGCTGCTGAGAGATTGGTTAGTTTAGTGAGTGCAGCTAGAAGCTGTTCCGTGGTCGCAATTGTCTGCTCCAATGTACGGCGAACCCCTGCAATCTGTTTGATGCAGTCCCCCGTGCCACCACCTTAAACGCATCCCATTCCACTAGCGCCGATGATGCCGTGTTCGCATTGTGTGAAAAGTAGTCTTGTATGCTGTTCTGGTGTGAGTCCCTGAATACCTGGTCTGTCAAACAGTCCTTAGGAAGTCGCCAAGTGGGGACAGGCAGGTGTGGGGGGTGCCAGGTCAGGCGCAGAATGTGGGCATCATGGTCCGAGATGATCCGGCCCAGGTAGTCCGAGGAGATTAGTTTAGGGAGGATCGGGGCAGAGCATAAGAATCTGTCCGGACGGATCCGGAGGTTGTGGGGTATTGAGTGGAATGAGTAAACACGGGCATGAGGGTATAAGTGTCGCCAAGCGTCAGTAAGCGCCCAGTGTGAGGCCCACGCTCTGAATAGCTCCGCTTGCCGGGGGCCGGGGAACGTGCAAGGGGGGGGGGGGAGGGGGAAGAGTGTGAGCAGTCCAACGTAGGGTCCAACGTGCAGTTGTAGTCACCCCCTAAGACCCAAGGAACGGCAGTGAACTGGGCCAATACTCCTGTAAGGTGATCCCAAAACTTATCTTGCTCAGCATTAGGGGCGTAAATGCTACCCAGGAGGATCCCCTGTCCACCTAAGAGTCCCTCTAGTAGTGCATATCTACCTTCCTTGTCCACCACCCGCCTGAGGACTCGGAAGGGGGTTCCCGGCCTAACCCATATTAAGGCGCCGCGCGCAAATGCCGAGTATGTCGTGGCGCAAAAGGTCCCCCGCCACTTTGCCTGTAACCGGCCTAGCTCGGTAGCGTTAACATGTGTCTCTTGTAAAAGAGCAATATTAGCTGTCATGCGCTTTATGTAGGAGTAGACTGAGTAGCGTTTACTGGGCGTGTGGAGGCCTCGTACATTTAGTGTGAGGACATTAACGTCCGAACTAGGAGCCATCATCGCTAAGGGGTCGTGCATGCGATCGGGGCCACCCTGCAGATCCCGGGGACAGGGGGGTCATGTGTCTCGCGTGTGCTCCTGCGCGCCATGCCTTCGTAGGTGTGGGGGGGGGAACTGTCGGGAGTAAGAACAGGGAAAACCAAGGGTGGGAAACAGTCCCAATACAGGGGATATTTCACCGGGGGTGGCATATCCAAACTAGTGTCCCACTAGGGGAGAAGTACAACAAAATTCTGCGGGGGTGGCAGCATGTGTTACCGCTGGGCTTGTGCGCGGATCGGGCTTTTGCAGGAGATGTGTCTATCGCGTGCGAGCGCACACAGCCAATTAGTTATGCAGCTTTGGCTCACAAACAGCACATAAAGCGACCAAGAAAAGAGGATGCATTAATTGTCATTCCGCCCATCAGGAAGAGGTGCCGGGTTGCCCAGCCAGGTCAGCGTCCATCGTGTGCGCGGCAATTAGAGGGGAAGAAATTGGGCCAAACCCCGACATTACGCCATCGCTGTCTCGGTCTTTCTCAGGGGTGAACAGATGCGGTTGGCGTTCTAAGTCCGGTGCAAGGGGAGAGAGGTGTAGGTCGGCCACCGCCTTCAAAGCGTCTCGTCTCTCCCGTACGATTTGCGTGAGGTCTGGTGAGCCCGAGGGGGAGGATGCTTGGCTTTTGGATGAGCCCGCCTGGATATGTTTAGTGTCCCTCTTCTGGATCGTCGTGAATAGTTGGTGCGTTCCCATTGGGGCCCAGCTTTTGGGATAAGCGGACAGTGGAACTCAGCCCAGTCCTGTGCCTCATCCGCAGTGGTGAAGAATATGGCCTTTCCTTTGTGTAGCACCTTGAGGCGGGCCGGGAACAGTAAGGAGTACTGGAGATCGTTCGCGCGGAGGCGTCTCTTAACGTCTAGAAAAGTAGATCTCTGCTGTTGGACTTCTCGGGCATAGTCTGGGAACACCATGACCTGTTGGTCCTCCACCTGCAGGGGGCCCGCCGCTCGGGCCCCCCGTAGCACTGCATCGCGGTCTCGGAAGTGCAGGAACTTGGCCAGCATGGGACGTGGAGGGAGACCCGGCTTAGGTGCCCGGGCGGGGACCCTGTGGGCTCTTTCAATAGAGAAGTATGCCGAGCGCTCCGACTCGGGGGTGAATGAACTGGTCCATGATTCCATGTAGGTTAAGGGGTCTGAGTGTTCAATTCCTTCCGGCAGACCCAGGACGCGGATGTTGCATCGCCTCGAGCGTCCCTCCAAATCCACCGTACGTTCCTCGAGGGCCGTCACTCGGCGCAGGACCTCCTGCATGTCCGTCGCTTGAGTTTTCACCTTGGGTTGCAACGCGGCCACAACCTGCTCCCCCTCCTTCACTCTGTCCGCCAGCTTACGGTGGTCATCGCGGATCAGTCTGATGTCTGTCGTCAGGACACCCAACCGTTCCTCCATTGAGAGTCGGGACAGTTCTATTGCTGCCAGCACCTGGTCCAGTTTCGCAGACAATGTGGGGTCAGTGCGTGGCGTGTTTACTTGCGACCAGGCCCGTGTCTGTGGCATGTTCTCAGGGGCCGTTTCAGGGACGGCGGTCACCTGCGGGCCTTTCGGTTTCCCCAATGAGGTCAATGGGAAGGGCCCCCTGTATCGCTGTGTGGTCAGGGGAAAGTGGGCCGCCAAACACCAGTTCGCTGGGGCGGCCGTTGGTGGCTTCAGTGGCGCAGCCGGGGGTTAGGTGCGCATCCAGGGGCACACACGATTCGGCGGTCCTATGCCAAGTCTCTTCAGAGGTAGGGGCCCCCCTCGCTGCCCATAATGAGGTTATGTGGCGGCGGCAGGCTCCCGCCCCCCTGTCTGGTACTCAGGTTAGTCTATGTACTGTTTGCCGGGGCCAGGGGCAAGCGGCAAGGCTCCAGAGGTCCGGGTGTGGTGGTGGGTCGTCGGCGGTGTGACGGGCGGGCGCCGCCAATCCGGGGGCGTCGCCGTTCTCAGGGAAGTGGCAGCATGCACCGAGCCCGGTGTTTAGGTCCCCGCAGGCGCCATGTTGGGGTCAGGCGCCACGACCAGGAGAGTCGTCCGTGGGTCCAGTAATGTCTTGACCCGCCCGCCCAGGGGGGCCCGTAGAGGCGAGCGTCCTCCGCTGAGCCACGGAGAGTGCGGGGGGCCGTCAGGGCACTGGGGCTGGAATCTCCGGGGGGGGGGGGGGGCACTCACCGCCTAGGAGGGTCGCGGTCTACGGGAGGGTCCGGCGCCGTGAAGCAGATGTGTCCGCAGGCACAGGTAATCCGCGGCAGCAGGCGGGGTCGATGCTGTAGTCTGGTCAGACTCCCGGCTGGGATGGGGAGTCGGTGACAGGGAGCCTCGGAGTCGCGGCCGCCATCTTGCGCCTGTTCGTGCGGCTGCGGTGGGGAGTCTGGTCGCGGCTTCACCTCCCGGGGCAGGTCGCACCTCGCTGTTCGGGTTTCCGCGGTTGCCGGCTGGTCGCACCGCTTAAGGCCACCGATCGGGTGAGAGTGGCGCAGGTATCAGCGGAACAGAGCCGTGACCGCCATTTTGTATCTCGGCGCGCGGCTCCGGCGGGAGGTGACACAGAAGACTCCGCGTTGTAGCGCGATCCGCGCCGCACCAGGGGGGTGCCGCCTGAAGCGGGGGCACTCCGGGTGCCGAACCTGTAAGTTGAGGCTCCCGGCGATCGCTGGAACTGGGCAGGATGCTAGCCCGATCGCGGAGCCTCAGTAGAACACAGCAGCCATCGTGGCTTGCTAAGCCACGCCCCGGGAAAGGTGACAGTGGTTAACGAAGCATTCAGGATGGTGGCGAGTTGGTGGCTGATGACGTCTCGTCCGAGGTTTAAGAGTGGGGGCAGGGATCGGAGATGCTCCTGAGTGGATGGAGTTCTTGAGGTGGACTGAGTTAGGTGTGATGAGCGGTTTCAATGCAGTGTGCAGGTGGTCGGCGGTGGTCAATCCGAGGCTGACTGAGTCGGAGGGTTGGGGATCGAAGTTGTTATAGATGGTCGCTATCATGTTGTGGAAGTGGTTGGCGAGGGCGTCGCAGAGTTCCTGTGATGATTGGATGGAGTTTTCAGTGGCTCACGGGCGGGTGAACTCTCGGACGATGGTGAAAAGTTCCTCAGCTTGGTTGTCGCTGGTGTCAATCCGGTGGGTAAGGACCTCCCTTTTTGTGGCTTTGATCTGTCAGTGGAATCTGCTGAGGGCTGATTTGAAGGTGGGTCGGTCAGTGTGGTTCCTGGTAGAGAGCCATCTTCTGTCTAGTTTTTTGCATCTGCCTTTTGACGTGCTTAGTTCCGGGTTGTACCAGTTCGCTTGTTTAAAGGGTCTGTTGCTTTTGGCTTGTTTGGTGGGGACTCAGTCGGCAGCGCTGGTGATCCAGTCATTGAAGTTCTGTACTGCCTGATTATAAGTACTGAACAGCCCTGCCCAGGTGTGGGGAACAGGGAGGACTTTCTCTAAAGCCACATTTTGTGTGGTATCTTAGCCTTACTTCGGAAGAGCCAGGAAGTTCATGAGACACAAAATCATAATTTAACAACCTAAAATCAGACTATATTTAAGATAAAATCCATTAATTTATTTATAAAATAACGAAGAAAATACATTGAGTCTTAAAATGGTCACTAAATTACAGAGGTGACCTTTTAAAAAAGTCTTTCACAAAGCCTTTTCATTTTCTTCTGAAGTGAATGACAGGGGACGATAGGAGAGCAATGTAACTGTACAGACTGCAGAAATGTTAGAATGACAAATGAACACACTGCCTTTATGGGCAGCCTGACCTTCAGTGTCCTGTAGGTGGCAGTTGACTCAGTTCTTTTTTACGAAGTATGTAACACAAAAATATAAATGTAACTTTATCTTTTCAATTGGGGAGGAAGGAGGATTGCTTTGGATTTCAATGGAGATTCCACTGAAGGAAAAAGAGGCAAGAAAAAAATCCTTCTTCAAGGGTCTCCAAAGCTAATAATAAGCACCAAAAAGAATAGCTAGCTCATACTTGAAGCCAGAGGGAAGAGATAAATGATATAAAATACTAAGCAAAGAGATTGTTCAAAGTAGATTGCCCTACTTCGGCACCTGCTCTGGAGTCCAAATCAAGAGAATAGGGTTTTATAAAGGTGTGTCCAGATCTCCAGGTTGCTGCCCTGCAGATATCAGAGATTGGATCGTATCTCAGTAATGCAGCAGTAGCCACTTTACCTCAAGTCGAATGGGCTTTTGACTTTCCAGATAGGCTTCTGTTAGATTTCTGGCAGCACAGTAGTATGCAAGAGGCTATCCATCTAGATGAGGATTGCTTGGATGTGGTAAACCAGGTCGTTAATGGACAATAGTTTAGAAACAATTGTTTGTACTTTCCTCAAGTCCTTAATTTTGTCGAGATACCATTTTAATCACTACTCACACCAGTGTGGAGGGACATTTCTGCTGGGGAAGGAGGATTAGGAAAGCAGGTATTTAAGGTGATAACTTGATTGATATGAAAGTCCGATGCTACTCTAGGGAGGAATTGGGAGTGAGTTCTCATCACTTACCCATTACTGTGGAAAAACTGTGTAAGGTTCGTGAGAAATAAGCACCTGAATGTAGCAGATCCTGCATGCTAAAATAATAGCGGTGAAGAAGGAAAATGCTACTTACCAGTATGCATCTGTTCTTGGCATGTAGAGCTGCAGATTCTTACACTGTGCATTAGATCGCCACCTGGTGTTGGGCTCGGATGATTGCATGTTGTTGTCGTCTTAGAAGAAGTCTTTTGTAGTCACGAGATAGGCGACTCCTCCCTTGGACGATAGTTCACATGGGCATCGGCTCCATCCTTAGATTGTTTTTCGCCATGATGAGAAATGATGGAGTTTGTAGAAAAAAGAAAGGATGTCCATGCGTGTATATCTAATTAAGATAGAACTGGAACAGATACAGGACCCGGGGAGGCGGGAGGGCGTGTAAGAATCTGCAGCTCTACATGCCAAGGACAGATGCATACTGGTAAGTAGTATTTTCCATTTGAGGCATATGAGCTGCAGATCTTACACTGTGCATCGATTGTACAGCAGTGTCTCCCCTAGCGGTGGTCACCTGTATCTGTTGCAGTACTTTGAAAGAGGGTTTTGAGGACAGCTTGGCCTACTGCAGCTTGCTGCTTAGCTTGCACATCAACACAATCGTGTTTAGTGAAGGTGTGTGTTGTAGACCATGTTGCTGCCTTGCAGATGTCTTCTAGGGGAATGTTCCCTAAGAAAGCCATGGAGGCTCCTAGTTTGCATGTGGAGTACACTCTAGGAAGAACTGTTCCAGCTTTAGGGATGGGGTTGCTTTATGTGGTGGAGAGAAAGCTACAAACAATTGCTTTGTTTTGCGAAAGGATTTGGTCCTATCTCTATAATAGAGGAGAGCTCTTTTAACGTCTAGTGTGTGTAGAGCTCTTTCTGCTACAGAGTCTGGGTTTTGGAAAAACACCGGTAACTCTACAGATTGGTTTAAATGAAACTGAGTAATGACTTTTGGAAGGAATTTGTTCTAAGAACCACTTTATTACGGTGTAATTGTAAAAATGGTTCCTGTATAGTGAAAGCTTGAATCTCACTAACTCTCCTAAGAGGTAATAGCTACTAGTGAAGCTGTTTTCCATGTGAGGAATTGCAGTTCACATTTGTGTAGAGGTTCAAAAGGTGGTCCCATGAGCCTTGTAAGAACAATGTTTAGGTTCCACCCTGGAGAGGGTGGTAACCTGGGAGGAATGATTCTTTTTAATCCTTCCATAAATGCTTTAATAGCAGGCACTGTAAATAAAGACATATGTTGTCTATTTTGTAAATATGCTGCGATTGCTGCCAGATGTAGGCGTATAGAAGAATATGTCAAGTTACATCTTTGTAAATATAGAAGGTAGCAAATGATATTTTGGATGGAAGCATCTAGGGGGTCAAGTTGGTTATTGTTGCAGTAAATGGCAAATCTTTTCCATTTAGCAGCATAGCAAGCACTAGTAGTAGGTCTCCTGGCTTCTTTAATGATATTCATACAGTCTGGTGGTAGGTTAAGATAACCAAACTAAGACCTCAGGAGCTAGATCGCCAGATTCAGTTGGCTTGGGTCTGGATGTCTGATGTTACCATGGTTCTGCGTTAGCAGGGATGGTGTCAGACGTAGCTTTTGGTGTGGAACTAGGGATAGTTCTAGCAGAATTGTATACCACGGTTGGTGTGCCCATGTGGAAGCTACTAAAATCATTTTGAGCGACTGTTGTAGTAGCTTGTGCACTACTAATTATATTTGTGGTAGTGGCGGAAAAGATTACGCAAATCTGCCTGACCAGTTCATCCATATCGCATTGCCCTTGGACTGCGGGTGTGGAAACCTGGCGGCGAAGGTTGGGCATTTTGCATTTTTGTGTGTGGCGAACAGATCTATGTCTGGATGACCCCACTTGTGAAAGAATGGTAGAAGAACTTATGGATGTAGTTCCCATTCGTGAATTTGTTGTGTTTGTCGACTAAACAGATCTGCTATCTGATTGTGAACTCCTGGAAGGTGTTCTGCTAACAGATATATGTTTTGTGGAATGGCCTATCTCCAAATGTTCTGTGCAAGCTGGGACAACTGTAGAGAGTGTGTCTTCCACTGTTGTTGTATATAGTACATGGCTGTCATGTTGTCCGTCCGGATTAAGACAGCTTTGTTTTGTACTTGGAATGTTTTGAGCGCTAAGAATATTGCTAGCAGCTCTAGGTGATTGATTTGGAACGTTCTTTGTTGAATGGTCCATTGCCCTGGAGTTGTATGATGTAGGAGATGGGCTCCCCATCCTGTGAGAGATGCGTCTGCTGTAAGTACTATTTGTGGAACAGGTTCGAGGAACGGCCGCCCTTTTGTTAAGTTTTTGGTGTTCCACCACTGCAGAGAGCGATGTGTGCGGCTGTCTACCAAGACCAGGTCTGTTAGTTGTCCTTGAGCCTGATTCCACTGTTGTGCTAGGCATTCCTGTAATGGATGCATTTGCAGTCTTGCATATAGTACAATAAAGATGCAAGATGCCATCATGCCCATTAGTCTCATGAACACTCTGGCTGGGAGAGAGTGTTGATGTTGAAACTTTGTGACTAAGGCTTGAATGCACTGTATCCTTGCTGGACTGGGATACGCTAGAGCTGTAGACGTGTTTATTGTAGCCCCTAAATATTGATGTACATGACAGGGCTGTAGGTGCGACTTGGTGTAGTTGATTGTGAAGCCTAAGTCGTGCAATGTTTAAATTGTTTGATGTGTGTGCTGAACACACTGATTGAATGATTTGGCTTTTATGAGCCAATCGTCTAGATATGGGAAGACATGTATCTGTTGTCTTCTGAGATGTGCTGCTACTACTGCTAGCCACTTTGTGAACACTCTTGGTGCGGTTGTTACCCCGAATGGAAGGACTTTGAATTGATAATGCTGTCCTTCCAGTACAAACCTGAGATGCTTCCTGTGAGAAGGATGTATGGGAATGTGGAAGTAGGCGTCCTTTAGATCTAGTGTTGTAAGGAAGTCGCCTTGTTGCAGCAATGGGAGCACTTGTTGTAAAGTGATCATATGAAAATTATCTGAGTGTATATATTGATTGGGGGGCCGGAGGTCGAGAATTGGTCTTAGTGTCCCGTCCTTTTTGGGTATTAGAAAATACAGCGAGTAAACCCCTGTTCCTTGATGTTGTAAAGGAACAATTTCTATTGCGTCCTTTTGAAGAAGTGATAGGACTTCTTTTTTGAGCAGTATAAGATGTTCTGCAGATATTGGACGCTGCCTGGGTGGTATGTGTGGATGGGTAGCTGTAAGTTCGAGGCAGTAGCCATACTGGATCATTTGTCTTACCCACCTGTCTGTTGTGATGGAATTCCAGACAGGTAGGAACTGTGTTAGTCTTCCCCCCACAGGAGTGGAGCGCTGTTGGGGGAGCAGAGGGAAGTCACTGTTTTGTGGTGGAAGAGGTTCAATTATTGTTGTTACCTCGACCTCTTCCTTTATTGTTGTTGCCTCTATAGCCTCCTCTAAAATATCCTTTACTGGAGGATGTTTGTGTATTGGATTTCAAGGAAGATGCATTGTCTGCTCCAGTCTGTTTGGAGCCTCCTCTATAGAAGGAGCGACCAAAAGAGCCTCTAGCTTGTGTGGATTGCAAAGCTCCCATAGATTTGGCTGTATCGGTATCTTTCTCCATTTTCTCAAGTGCTGTGTCTACCTCTGGTCCAAACAATTGATGTTGGTTGAATGGCTGATTTAAGATGGTAGTTTGCACTTCCTGCTTAAATCCTGAAATGCGTAGCCACGCATGACGTCTAAGTAGGGCACTAGTGTTTACAGCTCTAGATGCAGTGTCTGCTGCATCAAGTGCGCCCTTGATTGAGGCATTTGAAATTAACTTGCCTTCCTGTATAAGGTCGTTTGCCTGCACCTTATATTGGTCAGGTAGATGTTGTAGTAATGTCTCTAACTGCTCATAGTGAGCCCTGTCATATCTTGCAAGGAGGGCTTGTGTATTAGCTATACGCCATGCATTGGTAGCTTGTGCAGCTATCCTTATGCTTGAAGCATCTATCACCTTAGATTCTTTATCAGGGGGTGGTGCTTCACCTGATGTCTGTGAGTTTGCTCTTTTTCTAGCATTTGACACTACTAGGGAATCTAAGGGTAGCTGTCCTTTAATGTAGGCAGGATTCCCAGGAGCAGGCCTATACTTTCTCAATTCTAGGGTTTAGAATCCTAGCACGTACAAGATCTTTAAATACTTCTGGAGCATGTTTGATGACCCCTTTAATCATAGGAAGAATTTGAACAGACCTTTGTGATTGTTCAAACGTATCTAATAGAAAGCCTTCCTCTGCCTCATCTAAATGTATGGTGACCCCATGATAAATGGCAGCCCTATTCAGTAAGTGCCCAAAACCAATATTGTTTTCTTGGGGTGAAGGTTTTGATGAATATGAATGTGGGTCAGGAATATCTGGTAGATCTTCTTTTGTAGAGGATCAGGTTGGAAAAGTTCTTCTCCTTGTGGAACCTTTGCCGACGCCGAATTTTTCAGTTCCGGGTGTGGTTGCTGCTTGTCTTTAGCCTTAGGAGTTACTGTGTCCTTTGGCGAAGATTTCGGCACCGAAGGTATTGTTTTCGGAGTCATAGGCTGTTTCGAGTGCTTGAGCGCATCGGAATCAGTTCTTGTAGGTTTTGGTACAGAAGATATTGGCTTCGGAGTGGAAGATGGTCTTGTCGGCCTCGAGGCGTCAGACGCTGGCTTCATAGTTTTGTCTTTAGAAGTCGACGGTTTCGGAGCCAGGACTTCTTTCGGTTTCGGTGCCGAGAGAGCTGGTGGGATCGGCACGTGCGGCTTGCTCGGCAAGGAGCTACCAGAAGGCTTGAATCTTTTCTTCGGAGTCGGGGTCGATGGCGGGGCTTTTGAAGTGCTTTTCTCGGTCGCGACTGGGCCCCGGAGGCGGAGTGTTGATCTTTGCCTTCAATTTGGGTGGTGGGTATGGGGCAGGGGCAGTAGTACTCACGCGCTGACCCATTGGTATGGAGTCATCGGAGTTGTCTGCCTCGGATACGATTTGGAGATAGTCTGAATCTTCTTCGGGAACGAGCAGAACTTCTTCGTCGAAGATATCCTCCGGTTCCAGAGCTGATCTCTGCATGTCGTGTCGACGGGCCCTCCGATCTCGAATGGTCTTCTTGGATCGAAAGGACGCACAGGCTGTACAGCTGAATTCGTCGTGTTCTGGCGATAAGCACAGGTTACAGACCTCGTGATGGTCACTGTGTGGAAACTTTGCTCCACACTCGGGGCATCTTTTGAATGGCATCCTTTCCATGAGGTGAAGGCCTCACGGTGTGGATAGGCCCAACGGCCCGCGTCGACGACCGGAATCGAGCTGATGGCGTCGAGACGACGTTTGTCGATATCGAAAGTAGTTTGGTGCAGTTTGAATACGTTTTTACGCGACAAAGTACTTTTTTTTTTTAAACTTTTTTTATTAGTTTCAAGTGCAAAAATTATACAAACAAACGCAACATACAGTCTTGTGTGCATTACATGAAATGAGTCATAATGAACACTGATCAATGTAGTATTATGAGGTGACATTTACATCAGAACAGCTATAGCTCATGAGGTCTGGACATATCAGTTAGTCATATACATTGCTTTATCGACTTATGTACAAATCAGTTAGGCATTCAACACATATCGTCTTCTCTCTATTATCCGCAGCTTAACCCAGGCCCAGTTTGCTTCTCCCCTCGGTTTGCCAAATTACGTTGGGGCAGTCCCCCATCCAAATGAGAGACTACTGTCCCAGCTTGTATATCGGGGTGATGTTCGGGTCCTCTATATCTGAGCTACCCTCTGTGGTACCCAGGAGATAATCCAGTAGGGGCCCCCAGATGTCTGTAGGTCTAGATTTGACCGACTGTGTCTCTGCATATATGACGCTCTGTTCTTGACAGTAAGTGATGTCTTGCAACCACTCCTTAAATTAGGGAGCTCTCCCTCTCCCCCATCGACAGGCAAGACAACGTTTTGCTAGCAGCAGGGCTATGTTAAGGAATTTCCTAGTGCCCCTAGGGATCGCCATTGTATAGCCCAGCAGCATAATCAGCTGTGTTTTATCAAATGTAATGCCTAACATATCTACCAGTGCAGAATAAATTTGTGACCAGTATTGTTCCACCGCAGGGCACTCCCAGGCCAAATGATAAAAGCCTGCCCCAGGACATCGGCATCTCTCACATCTGTCATTGTCAGAGAGCTGGAACCTGAACTTCCTTTCAGGTGTGTAGTAGACCCTCTGCGAAATTTATAGTGAATAACCTTAAATCTGCAACTGGACGAGACCTCATGCGTTAAGTTACAACAGTAGTGCCACTGTTCATCCGTGATGATCTCTCCTATGTCTGTACCCCAATGCAGTCTGGCTGAGCTGCCTACCTCTGGGCGTTGGGTCCTAATGCTATTGTATAACATGGACACTAAATGTGTGCCGTCGGTGGATTGCAATAGGATGTTTAGCCGTGCCAGGCTATCAGGCTCTTGCGGAAAGTCCGGCAGTATATCACGCATACCTTGGCATAGTCTCACATAGTAAAACACTACTAGTGGTGTGTAAGTGGCATCTTTAAAGAACAGTTCTTTAGAGCGAAACACGCTGTCTAAGAACAGGTCCCCCCAGGTGTTAATCTGTACCCGCTTGCGATTGCACATGTTCTGAAACCCTATTTCCCGCAGGAGGTCTGGTCTCGGATGATATGTGAGTGGCATGCGCGGGGCATATATCATCGGTGCTTGTAATGTGTGGGCGATTCGCCTCCAGGCATCTACTGTGCACGATACTGTGGTGGGAGGTGTCTCTAACAATTTTGCAGAGCCTTGCAATATGCCATTTAAGGGGTAAGGCCGAGCAATCCAATCCTCCACAGCTAGTTGGGGCATGAATGGCGTAGGCACCATCCAATGATAGGCATATTGCGCCTGTGCGCTCATGTAGTACACCTCAAAATCTGGTATGTCAAACCCTCCCTTATCGTAAGGTTGTGTCATGACCTCCCATTTCAATCGCGGTTGCTGCCCACCCCAGACTAGGCGGATCAGCTCCGATCTTAATGTCTTTAAAAAAAAAAAAAGGCTACCGGGTAATACGAGATATTGAGAAAAAGGTATAAGAAGCGAGGCAGTATCACCATTTTGATGAGTGAAGCTCTGCCAGCCATGGAGAGGGGCAAGGAAATCCAGCGGGACACAGTGGTCTCAAGCCTCGTGACAGCAGTACCGTAATTCAGTCTCAATGTCTCCTCTCGATCCCTGGATATCTGAACACCTAAGTAACGTAAATTCGAGTGGCACCACTCTAAGGGGAAGTCTAGGGAAAACTCTCCCACAGTTGTAGTAAGCGGGAAGAAGAGGGATTTACTCCAATTGATGGCAATCCCAGATAGTCTCCCGAATATTAGAAATTTGTGCAACAGGGCGTTTAGGTTCTGCTGCGGGTCTTTAACATAGAGGGTAATATCATCTGCATATAATGAGATAGATATTTGGCGTTGGAAGCATTGAAAGGCACTCTCCCGATGAATCTGGCGGATCCTGCAGGCCAACGGCTCCACCACAATTGCAAAAAGTAGCGGGGATAACGGGCACCCCTGGCGGGTGCCCCTAGTGATGGATATGGAGGTGGAAAGACAACTGTTGATTAGGACTTTAGCAGTGGGCTGCGTATACAACAGTTGCAACCAAGCTAGGTAGACTCCCGAAATCCCCTTCTTCAGCACAACAGCGAATAGGAAGCTCCATTCCACGGAGTCAAACGCCTTAGAGGCATCGAGGAACACTGCAGCCACCGGGAGGTCCGGAGCTATAGTCTGGATGAGAGAAAACAGAATGCGCAGGTTGTGGGTGGTGGCTCTACACGGGACAAAACCTGACTGATCTGGAAGAATGACCCTGGTAATCAGTAACGACAGTCTAGTCGCCAGTACTTTGGCCAATATCTTAACATCATAATTCATCAGCAAGAGAGGACGATAGGAGTCACAAGCTTCAGGGTTTTTGCCGGGTTTTAATAAGGAGGTGATCACTACTTCTCTCATGGACAGGGGAGTACCCCTACTTCCAGCGATTCTACAAAGACCTCTCGCAGTACCGGGGCCATGATGTCTATGTAGCATTTGTAAAATTTGGCGGGTAGCCCATCCAATCCCGGCGCCTTGCCATTCTTTAGGGACATTATTGCATCACGTATCTCATCAAGCTGCAGGGGAGTGTCCAAAAATGTTCTATGGACATCACTGAGCCAGCATAAAGCGAGATCCCCCACGAAATCTTCCAGATCAGCGGTGCCCAGGCTGCATGTGGTGTAGAGTTGTGTGTAATGAGTAGTGAAAGTGTTAGGTATTTCGGCATTATTCCTGCATACCTCCCCCATTGGGCCTGCAACCTCTAATATATTCGTGCTACCCCGCTGGTTACGTGTAATGTTAGAAAGGGCTTTTCCTGGTCTCTCTCCCTCTCCATATTTACGCGCTATCCAGTAACGGTCTCGGAATTTGGCTTCCCGCTCGGCCTCTTGCTCGTATTCCGATAATTTGGCCCTAAAGTCACTCTGCGCCTGCCCCATATCCCCGTGCTGCATACTGCGTTCTAGTTGCCTCAATTCTTTCTCCAGTCCCTTCAACGTTCTCTGTATATCTTTCAGCACCCCACAACTTTTGGCTAACAGCCGCGAATCGTGACCTTGAAGGCTTCCCAGATGACTTCTACACTGTCTACAGAGTCTTTATTGCGTGGGAAGAAATCCTTGATTTCTTGCTCAAGCTCCGCTCGAAAAACCGCATCCAAGAGGGCCGTGGGTTGAAGATGCCACGCCCGTTGAGGCCTATCGTAACCAGGTACCTGCAGGGTTACCAACACCGGACAGTGATCGGAATAGGTACGAGCAAGGTGTGTTACTCCCATCAGCCCCGTAATAAATCCCCGAGACAGCAGGCAATAATCTAAACGTGCCCAGGTACCTGAATAGGATGTGAAGTGTGTGCCATCACGTCGCCCAGGGTATAGGTATCTCCAGCCATCCACTAGCCCTCCTTCTTCCAGTATGCCTAACAACAACTCTCTCGCTTTTCTATTATAGTAGGCTTTCCCATCTGCTCTGTCCAGGGTAGGCACTAGTGTCACATTCAAATCGCTCCCCCAAATGACGTGTGTGGATCTAACGTACAATATTTTGCCCCAAAGAACTGTATAGAACTCAGGCATATCCACATTTGGGCCATAGCAGTTAACTATAGTAATGGTTTCATGGCCCAGTCTGCCCCACAGAATGATGCATCTCCCAGAGGTGTCCAGTACCTGTCCGAGGGGTGCAAATGGTACATCCTTTTAATCAGTATTGCTGCCCCCCTCGCATAAGATGAGTAGGAAGAAAAAAGGCGAACCGTGGCCCACTTACTAGCGAAGGTGGTGCGTGTATGTGTGTCTCTTGCAACAATAACATCTGTGCCTGATGCCTATCTGCATATGCCAATATTCGTCTGCACTTTCTAGCATCTCCGAGCCCTCTAACGTTCCACGATAGAAGTCGAAGCTTCGATTCAGTTCTTGTGTTTGCCATGGTCACCTAAAACCTTCCCCTTCCTGTGATATTACTATGATCAGCGGCGCTTTTATCAACAGGTGCATACATTCACTCATCTCACAACACTCGTTCGCACACATCTTGCACAAAACAGACCCCAACCCCTCCCTCCCCCTCCCACTGAAACATCCCTAACATGCCAGCATTTTATCCCCCCCCCTCCCAGCCAACAAAACAACAATGCAATTTGCAATAAGGGTATACCCATGGGGACGGAGCTTCCCAGGTGGCACACTAAGACCCTATCTTCGAACTGAAGACCAAGGGAATAGTCAGCCTCCAGCTAGAGACAGGGGTGTACGGAAAAAATACAAATGTGTGTACCTCAAAAGTCCCATAACAGATAAGTAGGTGAGAGTCAGCAGGCCATGAATCAGTCTCGAGGATCCCAGGTATAGGCATCCTCAGGTATATACAAATAAAGATCAGGAGAAAGCTAGATCGGCCTTATACCAGCGTTACCTCTCACCTAAACTCTCAGAATTCGCCATAACATAGTGGATCATTCTATATAGGAGAGCGGCGCCGCATCCACCTCTTCTCGGTTGCCCTCCTGCAGATTGTGCCGCCGCAGTGTCTTCAGAAATGTTTCCACAGATTGTGGGGATGTGTTTATGGTCTGCTTCCCCTGATGTGTTACTCGGAGCCTCGCAGGATAGAGGAGCGCGTAGTCCACCTGCGCCTGTCTGAGTTTTTGCTTGACCCCATTAAACTTCTTGCACTCCTCCTGCACTCGCATGGTGATATCTGGGAAGATGGTAAATGTCACTCCTTCAAAAGTAAGTTGTCTCTTTTCTCTGGCCAGTTTCAGAACAGCATCCCTGTTGCGATAGTTAAGAAGACGGGCAATAATTGGCCTGGGGGTGGCTCCTGGTGGATGTCTTGGGCCCAATGAACGATGAGGCCTCTCCACTATGAATTGGGGTGATAGCATTCCCTCCTCGGTGACTTCCTTTAACATACATTCGACATATTGTTCCATCCTGCCAGTGTTTGCGCTCTCCGGAACTCCCAGTATGCGTACGTTATTGCGCCTGCTGCGGGCTTCGATATCCTCATTCTTAGCATCAATAACGCGCATTAGCTTATCCATTTGCACAAAAGCATTGCGCAATTGAACTGTGACATCCTCTGCATCAGAGATCCGTTGTTCAGCCTCTTTTAACCGGGTATCGTGTGTGCCCAGGGGACAGGCAGGTGTCAGCAGTCAAGCAACGGTAATGGAGTCACTGTGTCTCACGCTATGGATGCGGTGAGGTCGGTACTTCAAAAATGCAAGGGCTATAACGTTGAGCAGGCCCCAGGTCACAGTCTCTGGAAGAACAATATCTCCACCGCTCGCTCACCAGGGTTCGCGCCTCTATATGTTAGCAATGTGGCACTACCAGTTCACCAGCCAGCACGAACGGGTATCATGAGACATGCACTGTCTATACCTCTATGTACCCACTGCGCCGTGTGCTTGCGCTTGTACAGCAACACTGCAGCCGGTTATGTAGCACCCACCTCAGAGGTTATGCCTGGGACTATGTCAAGGGTCCCAATATCGGAATGGCACACTGTAGAGCAATTTGAACGCAGTGATCCTGGATGGGGGATCTTCCGTCACTCACCCCACCCCCGAGGCGCAGTCGACCCAGGACTCCTCCACCGGCCGATATGTTCAAATCCACAACATGGCCGCCGCCATTTTGTATGGGGATCTGGGCGGACAGTCCAGCAACCGTCTCGTGTGGCTTGGCAACGACAAGCAACACAGCTCCCAGTCAATCCGCAGGTCCACTATGGGGGTGCAGCAGCGGGGATATTAGCGGCTCCGATTCACTCACCGCAGACCAGATGTCAGCGCCGCCGGCGGTTACAGGAGCACAGCCCCGTAAACGCGTGAAGTCCCCGGGGCTCACGTAGATCCTGCAGCCGCTCCCGGGCACCGCATCGGACGCCACCCTCAACCGCCGGTGTAAAGCAGCAGCCCGCTCGGGTCCGGCAGGCACTGCAGGTAGACGTCCGTTACACCGTTTTGTGCAGCACCACTTCAAAAAACCACAGTTTCAGGCGAGAGTTCAGCCAAACAGCAAAGTACACAGGATAACTGTCGGATTTTGTTCCGAACTATGTGAGCCTTACAGTATGACGGCCATTCCGCTAGTGCGCCACCTAGCACCCCCTATGCGACGAAGTACTTGAAAAGTAGATTCCTAACCGGAGCGGAAAAGTTTCACCCGAACCCAGTGGCGGAAAAAAACAATCTAAGGATGGAGCCGATGCCCATGCGCACTATCGTCTAAGGGAGGAGTCCCCTATCTCATGACTACAAAAGACTTCTTCCAAGACAACAACATGCAAACATCCGAGCCCAACACCAGGTGGCGATCTAATGCACAGTGTAAGATCTGCAGCTCATATGCCTCGAACAAAAGCTTTTCATCTTAAGAACTATAGGAGAGCCTTATGTATTGGCACAAAAGGAGGGCACATGAGACATGAAAGGACAATTTTCAACTGCCATGGAGAAGGACTCCAGATGGGAGGATAGATTTTTAATGCCTTCAAGGAAAACCTTAACTATAGGGATTTTGAAACAGGAAATTTGTGAATGACATTTGTAGTAGGCCTTGATAGCTGCAAGGTGGACTTTAGTAGAGGGAAATTGCACCCTAGCTTTGGCCAAATGAAGGTTTGAAAATACTGCTTCTTCTCAGCAGGAGACAGGATCGAATTTGTTCTGAACACACCAGATGCACAAAACTTCCATTTAAAACAGAGTGACTCCCTTCTACATGGCCTTTTAGCTTCTCTCTAAACATCCATGCACTCCTGAAGAAGATTCAGATAGCCATAATACAGGAGTCAACCTGTCAATTTCCAAGACTGAAGGTTGGGCTCAGTATCCAAACTTGTGTAGAAGATCCAATCTGCATAGCAGCCTCCTGTGCAATGCTCTGAGAGGTAGAGAAAATATGTGAACCACAAGTGTAAGAAAGTAGCTCTATATATACTGGACCAAAGTAAGGTACAGTGTGTATATAGTCCCCAGTCTCAAGAGGTTTGACAGAGGTTAAAGTCAGATATGACCTTACTCTCTAAAGTGGTAGCTTGGTCGAGCAGCAAGGCAGTATCAGAGGACAGTGTAAAGCATTTGTTGTACCCACTCAGTCAGCAAAAGGTTTCACACACAAGAACTGAACTCTAGGCCAATTGTTTTTATATCAAAAGATATAGTTGTTTTATTCTAAAACCAACAGGTATAAAAATATACTTTTCTGAATATGAGTGACTTTAGGTAATGACTTTGCAGAAAGGCAATAGACTTTGTAAGTACAATAGCTACAGTGGTTGCAATAGGCAACACAATTCTAAACACAATTTAACATTGAGCTCAATAGATTTTTCTACATAAATGCAGTTGATTACTTTAAGGTTTACTTTTCTAACCACAGCACTGGATCCTGGATTCAGTCCGGGGACCTAAGCTGTAAACAGTTAAGTAAAAGCGTTTTGGTTACAGTTGTGATTTTTAAAGAATATAAATGCATTTTCAAAGTTGACACTGTTATCCTATGGGAGGAAACAAGTCACAGGTAAAGTAGGTTCTCGCTACTTTTGTGATCCAGTACTGAACTCCTACGTTCAGCACTGGGACCTCTACCTAAGACAGGTAAGTAATTACGTTTTAGTATTTGATATGATTTTGAAAGAATATTTGTAGTTTGCAAAAATCGACACTTGGAAGAAATTTCACAGACAAACAGTCAATGGTTTCCTATGGAAGAAAATGCAGGTAACTGGTAAGTACAGTTAGGATTACTTTTGCGGTTCAGTACTGGGCTAAAAGGTACAGTACTGGCTTCTCTCCTGATCACAGGTGAGTATTTCGGAATTCGTTATTTGGCTGATTTTAGATGAATATTTGAAAGTTTCAAAACTCCACACTTAGAAGAAATTTCAAGTGAAAACCGGTCAATGTTAACCTATGGAAGGAAAGTGAGTTATCAGCTTTTAGGTAAGTACTCGACTGGTAGAGTTATGGTTCTGGGCATAAACTCAGGGGTCTCCCAGAGTCGGAAAGGTACAGTTGGTACACCCTCAGCGGCACAGTGTGCCTCTGGTTGGTGGCTGCAAGCAAACAGGCCACGCGGCTGTGGGAGCTGAGCTCCTGGTCATTTACTCAGGGCAAGTGGGGAAGTAGAGTAGGGTAGTAGTTGCACTTCCAGCGGCACTCGGGCGGCTGGGTGAAGGGTGCTTTTGAGCCCTCTGGCGCTCAATGTTATCCAATGGGAAAGTTAAAAAGTGAACAAAGGCTGCAGGCTCGGGATGGAGATTCTTCAGATGCGACCACCACTTCGAGAGGTAAGTTGGGATCTTGGAGAAGACGTAGGTACTCCAAAGGAGGGCACAGGGGGCCGTGGGACACCGGGTGCAGGGTGTCTTTTGGCATCGGGAAATCTTACCCTCAGCTGGTCGCGGTTGGAGGGGTCCCTGATTCCGAGGCTGCAGGCGTCGTCTGGGTCGTCATGGAGGATCTTTGGGTGCTGGACTTTGGGTCCCAGTTGCCGGGGGGATGTCCTCGTGGTCTTGGGTCACTCAGGCACAGACTGGGCTTGGCAGGTGCAGAGTGAGCTGGATTTGCGGTTCCTAGCTGGCACCAGGACAGGCCTGTAGGGTTCTGGGGCCAAGTCAGTGGGCGTCGTCCTTTTATTAGCAGCTGAGCGGCAGGTCTTCTTGTTTCTTGGTCTTCATGTTGTTGCAATCGGGATCCCCGGAATGAAGGTTCAGGGTGCCCCTAAATAGTAAATTTAGGGGTGCTACAGGTAGGGCAATAGACCCCAGATCTCTGTACTGGGGTGAATGTATGACATTGTTCTGCATTCTGTCCATCAACTGTTGGTTTTGCATTTGTCACCCCGAGTGGGATGGGTATGCTCAGACGTGAGTACCATGCTCTCCACGCCACTGGAGTCATGCTATCCTGGCTGAAGACGGCTGATAGCCAGAAACCGGTCCTAGGATGCTTGATTCCGGTCCAGGAAAGACATGGCTTGGCAGTTCGGGCTGGACTGTTCCCATGAGGCACAGGGTCAAGGCTGATTTGCATATGGCCATGTCTGAACTGGGGTGGTGTGGAGTGCAAAAAAACGATGGATTTAGGCCCAGATCTCTGTACTGGGGTGAATGTATGACATTGTTCTGCATTCTGTCCATCAACTGTTGGTTTTGCATTTGTCACACCGAGTGGGATGGGTATGCTCAGACGTGAGTCCCATGCTCTCCACACCACTGGAGTCAAGCTATCCTGGCTGAAGACGGCTGATAGCCAGAAACCGGTCCTAGGATGCTTGATTCCGGTCCAGGAAAGACATGGCTTGGCAGTTCGGGCTGGACTGTTCCCATGAGGCACAGGGTCAAGGCTGATTTGCATATGGCCATGTCTGAACTGGGGTGGTGTGGGGTGCAAAAAAACGATGGATTTAGGCCCAGATCTCTGTACTGGGGTGAATGTATGACATTGTTCTGCATTCTGTCCATCAACTGTTGGTTTTGCATTTGTCACCCCGAGTGGGATGGGTATGCTCAGACATGAGTCCCATGCTCTCCACACCACGGGAGTCAAGCTATCCTGGCTGAAGACGGCTGATAGCCAGAAACCGGTCCTAGGATGCTTTATTCCGGTCCAGGAAAGACATGGCTTGGCAGTTCGGGCTGGACTATTCCCATGAGGCACAGGGTCACGGCTGATTTGCATATGGCCATGTCTGAACTGGGGTGGTGTGGAGTGCAAAAAACGATGGATTTAGGCCCAGATCTCTGTACTGAGGTGACTGTATGACATTGGTCTGCATTCTGTCCCTCAACTGTTGGTTTTGCACAGGTAGGGCGAGGGCAGGGACCAATGGGTCCCTGTCCTGGGGGTTGGTACACCCCCTAGCCTGCTCCTCTCCTGTGGGAAGGGGCAGGAGCCTAACTGTGATTGGGCAGGGCTCCCCATCTTCAAGATGGCCGGAGCACGGGGTCGTGCTTTACCTCGCCTCTCCCACCTGAGGGGTGGAGTTGGCCCAGGCTGGCACACCCCCCTTCCTGACGTAGGGTTTCCCGCCAGTCTTTCTGCCAAAGTGGGGTCAGAACTGGTGGTAGTTGCTGAGTACAGCAAGTGGTCTGGAGAAGCTCACAAGGGCAGCAGGCCTTTGACGCTTCCCCCTGCCCATCATGGGGGAGGAGACCTAGCACCTCGCCCAGGATGTGCATTGTTGAAGGCCTAGGAGAGCGGGGGGCTCCCCACCCAGGGGTCCAGCAACATGTAATGTAATGTAAAATCTCATTTATATAGCGCTACTACCACTCCGAGGAGCATCTTGGCGCTCAAAGCCAACCCAGCACAAATAGGTTGGTGGACTAGAGGCAACACAAAGCCCATTACACACTCTACACTAAAGCCCTGCAAGCAGCGTCAGTAAGGGAGAAAATCCATGTCTTCAAGGATTTCCTGAAGTGGCTCTCCTTGGACATGAGTCGCAGCTGAGGTGGCAATTTGTATCAGGCCTTGGAACCCAAAACAAAAAGAGATTTCCCACCTTTAGTGACCAGTCTGAATCTGGGAATTACCATAAGATTTTGATTAGCAGATCTCAAGCAGCGTGTTGGCTGATACCGTTTAAAGCCGTTAACCAAGTATCTGGGTCCTTGTGACTGAAAGGCTCTGAAGGTGATAACAAGGACCTTAAATAATACCCGCTTGTGTATTGGTAGCCAATGGAGGGTCTTGAGCGCGGCCGAGGCCGATGACTTTCTTGGCCACCGAAGTACTAGACAGGCAGTGGCGTGCTGGACTAACTGCAGCCTGTGAAGCACTGCTTTGTTGGTTCCTGCATACAGGCTATTGCAGTAGTCCAGTATAGATGTTATCAATGCCACTGCCACTATTTTCCTTGCTGCAAGAGGAAGGAGGTCAAAAAACTTTCTAAGTGATCTGATAATGTGGAAGCACGTGCTAGCCACACTTACCGCTTGCTGCTTGAAAGACAGTTGGTCATCAAATTTAATGCCCAGGTTACGGGCAGACGAGATAGTATTAGGAGGAGCTTCAGCATTCTCGGGCCATCATTGTTTAGGGGAAAACAGATTTTGAGTGCCAAAAGACAATATTTCCGTCTTTCCGGAATTACATTTGAGGTGATTGTTATTCATCCACTCAAATGTAGGCGTAAGGCAGTTTTTAAAGTATTCCTCAGCCCCGGGCAGCTCCCTGTCCAATACCAGAATCAGCTGCGTGTCGTCAGCATATGATATTGTGCTGATCTGGTAGGAGGCGATTAGTTCCATCAGGGGTACCATGTAAAGGTTAAAAAGTACAGGGCTCAGGCTAGAGCCCTGGGGGACCCCTGAGCTGATGACTTTTTCTTCAGATTTAAATTCGCCTAGTACCGTGACTTGACGTCTCTGGTTGAGGAAGTTCCTAAACCACGTCAATACCACTCCTCCTATACCTGCGTTACCAAGACGGTCAATCAAGATTGTATGTGAGACCGTGTCGAAGGACGCCGATAGGTCGAGTAAAATCAAGACGGCCTTCTTCCCATGGTCCATAACCATACGCAGGGTCTCTGCCGTAAACAGGAGGGCAGATTCGGTCGAATGTTTGGATCGGAACCCTGATTGATTGGCGTGCAGGATGTTATTCTCCTCGAGAAAATTCGTAAGTTGGATGTTAACGAATTTTTCGGTCAGCTTAAACACCACAGGGAGCAGGGAGATAGGACGTAGGTTGGAGAGAGTGGTTGGGTCCGGTAAAGCCTTTTTCTGAAGTGGTGTAACCGCTGCGAGCTTCCAATCGCATGGGATTTCTGCTGTGACAAGAGATGAATTGATGATGCGGTTAATGATTGGATTAACCTCCTCCACCAGCGCCCGTAAAACCATAGGCGGGCAAGGGTCAAATGGAGATCCCGATTTACTTGTTAAAATGGCTTGGTGAGAATCCTCTAAAGAGATGGGCATAAATGAATCGAAGTAGATGGTATTAGTTGATTCATAGCCCGACCTCACCTTTTCAGAGTTCAGCGGGTTAGATGGCACAGAAGGAAAATCCTTCACGATGTCAGAGATCTTCTTCTCAAAATAGTCAGCGATAGCGTTGCATAGAGGTAGCGAAGGGGGAATTTTTCTGAGACAGTAAAGCAGGGTTAGTAAAACTGGTAACGATCTTAAAAATCTCCTTCTGTCCGTTACCAGAAGAGGTAATAGCCTCTAAGTAGTGTACTTTTTTCGCCAGCTTAATAGCGGCGTGGTACCTCCTTCGGGCAGCTTTATATGTATCACGAGCGGCAACCTCATAGTTTCTTCGCCACCTCCGCTCAAGTGATCTCACTTCGCCTAATTCCAGTTTTAAGGCTAATGAGAACCACGGGGTGCTTTCTATTTTTAACACCGCCTGGGTTTTTACACTTCTTCGTTAAGGGCAAGGACAAACCGAATGTCGCCATCCACTCATTGAACAGCAGGTTATCAGTCCAAGTGTGGCCAGTTGGACGGGAGGAGCTTCGCGCGCACCCAAGATGGTCGCGTGAGCACAGGGCTCCCGGACCCTCGCCACCTCCATCGACTATCCTGTACTTTATCCTGGTTCGAACGACGGGTGTTTACTGGCGCAGTTCTACTGATCATTTATCTGTTCCCAAAAACTTTTTTGGACTTCGGGGTCCAGAGCTACAGATCGCCGCAGTTTTCTGGCCTGCTCCAAGGTGACGCCCCGAGCTATCTTGTCTGGCCTGCCGTCCAGTAAGTGAACAACAACGGATTGCCTGACTTGCATGGGCTGGCGACCGCTTTTGGTTTCGATTCCTGTCCGGAGATCTACCTGACTTTGTTAGCTACGTAGACGGCCGGACGTGCCTATACTTTTGGTCTATCCGCTTCTGATGCTGATCTGTCGTGGCTTTCAGTTTTGAGACTGGCACCATCTTCGCTCTTTTGGTCCTGCATTTGCCACCGCATTCACCATTTTCACCCGACAACAGGCGACCCGCACGGGTCCAGGATCTAAGATGGCCACCAAGCCAGAGAGCGAGAGGCGCAAGACTAAACCGGGCGTTCGAGGGAGTGCTTTGCAAACGAACATTATGGACCGGTACACCCTTACTAAAGGATCGCCGGGCGCAGCATCTAAACCCTCGACGGCAATGCCGGAGGACTCATCGATTGAGGAAGAGCCCTCGTTGCGAGATCTCATGGGCACCATTACCGGTATGAAGGCTTCATTGGGGCAACAATATGAGGCCTTGACTCTCAAACTGGATACTGTGTCGATTGATGTCAATCTGATCAGGGCGGATTTGGCGAAGACAAACGAAAAGGTCAAATCCCTGGATCTCAAGACCACTAGCCTGGTCACTGACGTCTCTGACTTACAGGCTGAAGTCGGGAATCTGCGGAAAGCTAATGACTATTTCTCTGGGCGCCTAGAGGACTAGGAAAGCCGTGCCAGGCTCAATAACATCCGCCTGATTGGGGTCCCGGAATCATCGACTGCTGCCTCGACGGACTTATTGGTGGAAGACCTGGTGCTGAATCACTTGGCGCCCAAGGGTCTCAGCAAGTTTTTCGCTGTCGAGCGTGCACATAGGATCCCCGGCGGTACACCTAAATCGGGTGCTAACCCACGACCCATCATTGCGAGGATCTTTCATTTCCGGGACAGAGACGCTATCCTGCAGGCTTCGAGGCAGTCTGGTCCCATTCCCTTTGAGAACTCAACTGTCAGCTTCTATCCGGACTTTACACAACAGGTCCAGAAACAGAGGCTGGGGTTCCAAGGGGTCAAGAAGAGACTCCGGGAAAGATCTATGAAGTATGCCATGCTCTTCCCGGCCCGTTTGCGGGTGGTTCATAGGGATCGTACTTTTTTCTTTGACCATCCTGGGGTCGTGAGTGACTGGCTTGACTCGCTGCCTACAGATCAAGAACCTCTTGAGGACTCTGGCAGATCGGATCGGGCGGACGGTGGCCCGACGGAGCAGGAGTAGATGTTGACTTTGACCCCGTACCCTTCATGTTGGCTTTGAACTATGCTATGCTGTGTCATTAATGTTTGCAAGTAATAGTCCTTTTGGGGGTGGGTGGGGGGTGAGCGGGTCCTTTCTCCTCCTGGGTTTTCTTTTCGTAGATTAGTTGGGTGGTTGGGCGACAGGCACACTGCAGTTTATGGGGCTTTTTGGTCTTCAGCAGGGGTGCGGGGTGGGGGGTATAGTTGTTTTGGCATTGTTGGGGGGACTGGGTTGTTGGTTTGAATTTTATTGTTATTTGCAAGGCGAAGAAATGGCAAACTCCTGTTTTATGCAGTTGCTTTGGGTGTGGGGCGGGGGAGGGGCTGAATTCGGGGATGGGGGGTAGGGGACTTCAGATATTGTGTTGGAACGTGAACGGGTTGGGGGATGGGATCAAGAGGAGGGTGGTGCTGCAATTGCTGAAACGTTTGTCTCCTGATGTTGTCTTACTGCAGGAGACTCATTTGCTCGGCAACAAGTGCTACGCTCTGAATAGGCGTGGTTATCGCCTTGTGGCGCACTCGGGTTTCACTTCGGGCTCCAGAGGGGCGGGCATTCTGGTTCGGAACTCCCTCCCCTTGGCCATTGATGATGTCATACTGGATGATAAGGGACGATACACCGCCATTGTGGGGCGCTGGGAAGGGAAGGTTCTTATTTTGCTTTCCGTGTACGTGCCCCCGGGCCTCCAAGCCACCACATTCGCTGATCTGAGTGGACTTATCCTGGGTCTCCCCGAGGGTCTGCTTTTGGTTGGGGGTGATTTTAATGCGGTGGTCTCGGGGATGTGTGACCGTCACCCTACCAGGGAACTGCCGAAGGCCCAGACTTGGTTGAGTGACTTCCTAGAGACGCTGGGGCTCGCTGATTGCTGGCGCCTGCTTCACCCGGGGCAGTTGCAATATACCTATCATTCTGGTGCTCATGGTAGTCTCTCGAGGTTAGATCATATATTGCTGCCCTCGGCCCATGCATCCCTCATACGGGAAGTTAAACATCTGGCAAGGGGTATCTCGGACCATTCTCCGCTTTGGCTGGTGGTTGATGCACGGCAGGGTTCGGCGGGCCGAGTGGCTCCGATTAACCCCTGGTACTTGAAGGACCCCAGGGTCAGGGCTGAGCTGGTTAAAACACACGATTGTTATTTTGCGGAAAATGTGGGCTCTGTTTCCTCCCCAAGTTTGCTTTGGGAAGCTTACAAGACTGTCATTCGTGGCCAGGCCCTCTCGTTGATTGGTAGCGTGAAGTTGGCCAACCGTGCTGAGATGGTTCGCCTTGAGGGGGAGGTCACAGCCCTGGAGGGGTGCTTGGAATCTGAGGTCACCGCTGAGGGGTTACATCTATTGGAGTTGAAACAACATGAATACAGGGCTCTGGTTACGGAAGCTGCTAAGGAAATGGGAAGGGAACAGCAGGGCCGCCTGTATGACGTGGGTGATAAGGCTGGGAAATTACTTGCTTGGCTGGATAAGAGGGAGAATGCAAGTCGTGTCGTCCCTGTGATTGTTGCGGAGAATGGAGAGTGTTGTACTGACCCTGCTGATATTGTCACATGTTTTGCCGATTATTTCCGCGGGGTGTATTCCCAGGTGTCTGATCGATCTGAGCAGGATTCCCACCTGCTATTGCGGGATATTGCACTTCCCCGATTGTCTGACATTGATAGGGATGCTCTGGATGCGCCGCCTACTGTGGACGAGATTGCCGCTGCTGTCCGTTCGGTCCGATCCGGCAAGGCTTCGGGCCCTAATGGGCTCCCCATTGAGCTATATAAACTACGCCCGGACACGCTAGCTCCACATCTGCGCTCTATGTTTCTCGAGTCTTTGGAGGTGGGTTCTCTCCCACCAGACCAGAGACTGGCCACTATAATCGTCATCCACAAAGATGGTAAACCTCGGGATCGCTGTGCCTCTTTTAGACCCATTTCGTTGATTAATGCGGAGCCTAACATTTTGGCCAGGCTGCTGGCGACACGTTTGGCGACTGTCATTGGGGACCTGGTTCACCCTGACCAATCCGGCTTTATACCGCAACGCAACACGGAGCTTAACCTCCGAAGGTTGCATGGCGTCTTGGCACGAGCTGAGACGCTACGTGAGCCCGCCATCTTGGCGTCCTTGGACGCTACGATGGCGTTTGATACGATTGAATGGCCGTATTTGTGGGCGGTTCTCGCCAAGTTTGGTTTCGGTCCGGAGTTTGTTCGGTGGGTCAAATTGCTTTACTCCGGTCCCATGGCTCAGGTGGTGGTCAATGGTCGGGTCTCTGCACCCTTTGCACTAGGCAGGGGAACGCGACAGGGCTGTCCCCTGTCCCCCTTGTTGTTTGCTCTCGCCTTGGAACCGCTGGCGGCCTGGTTGAGGTGGGAGCCGTCCCTGAAGGGCATTAGATGGAATTCGGGGTTTGAAGACCGTGTATCTCTCTATGCTGATGATATTCTGCTGTATCTCACATCTCCCCGTAAATCCCTCATTGTACTGTTCGATGTCTTAACGTCCTTTCGCAAAAACTCGGGTCTTGTCATCAATTGGTCGAAGTCCTGTGTATACGTCCTGTCGGGAGACGCCCCTCTTCTGCCGAGTGGTTGTCCTATCGCGATTGTGAGAGATGGCTTTAAATACCTAGGCATTTTTATCACTCTGAAACCTGAACTGCGGTTTGACCGGAACTTGCTGCCCCCTCTTCAGCGCCTTCGGGCAGATGTTGTCGCTTGGGGGAAACTCCCTCTCTCTCCCCTAGGTAGGGCGGCATTGTTTAAGATGATGTCACTGCCCCGCTTCCTCTATGCATTGCAAAACACACTTGACGTTGTCCCGGCTAAATATTTCCGTGAGGTTGAGAGTTTACAGAGACAACTGGTGTGGGGGGGTAGGCCCCGGATCGCCATCGCTAAACTGTCGCTCCCGTGGTACGACGGTGGAATTGCTTTGCCTGATATCCGTCGCTATTATTGGGCGTCTCAATTGGGGGCAATAAATCATTGCATGTATGGCCCTTTGCCGAATCCGGCCTTCGAGATGGACAAATGGTTGTTACCGGGGGGTGACTATAATAGAGCCCTCTACTCGAGAATCACCCCTCGAAACGTAACGGGCCCCACTAGGACGGCTGTCCAGGTGTGGAGACATGCTTCCATGGCGCTTGGGTGGACTGATAAATTGACTCGTGCCACCCCCCTGTATGCATCCGATAGACTTGGCTCTCTCTGGCAGTCGAAGGGGTTTGATAGGTGGGACTTGATAGGTATCAGCAGGATTGATGATGTTTGGATTAAGGGGAGAATGAAGACGTTTGAGGAATTGAAAACCGAGTACGCTCTGAGCGATCGCGAGTTTTATCGCTATGCGCAGGTCCGCCATGCGATGCTCTCGGTCTTCCCTTCGGGTGTGGAGATTCCGGAGTCGTCCCCGCTTGAGGATAGGGTACTAGACGGACATGTTCCTGATAGTACGATTTCGCTTATTTATAAGAAACTGATCAACTCCAGGTCTGATCTCCTGTTTCGCCTTAGAGAGGTCTGGATTGGTGATGGGCTGGAGCTGGAAGATGAGGACTGGCAGGCGGCGATCTCCTCCCCTAAAGAGGTGGCCATCCAGGCGCGCCTTAGATTTGTGCAACTTAAAATCCTGCATAGAGTGTATGTGACTGGTCCCCGTTTGGTACACATGGGCTTTTCTGTGGATGGTTTGTGTCGGCGTGGATGCGGTCTCCTGGGCACCTTTTTGCATATCATTTGGGAGTGCCCTGAGATAGTGCGATTCTGGACCAGTGTGCACGAGGTGATGAGTGAGGTTACGGGGGTGCGATCGATGCCGGAGGCTAGGAGATGCTTGCTGAATGTATGGGAACCGAACGACTACTCTGTATCGCAGCTTCGATGGGTGACCTTGGGCAATATGATCGCCAAAAGAGACATTGCGCAACTGTGGGGCGCTCAGGGACCACCCGGGATTCGGAGGTGGAAACAAAACATGGACTGGTGCATGTTCAGGGAAAAAACTGTATATACTTCCCGAGGTATCCCCCGAAAATGGGGGAAGATATGGACTCAGTGGAACACTTACCGTGGCGATATATGTACCCCCCCTCTCCCTGACCCAGATGTTGAGCCTACGTCCCCGTAACCCGAGGGTTCCTCCACTTCTTACTGTGTATTGGATACATTTTGTTCCTTCTGCCCCCCCCCATGCGAGACTCTTTCTTGATGGAAAATACGCTCATTGGTTGACCTTCCCCGCTCCCGCACCATGTAATGCAACGTTGTTTATATTGCTGTCTTCTCTTTTTCTTTATTCCTTGCAAGTTGTTTGTGTTTGTATTTATAAAATTAATAAAAAGTTTCAAACAAAAAAAAAGTGTGGCCAGTTGATACAGGTTTGCTGTGTCTGCATGTCTGCTGTGTGGCAGCCTAGGCAGCCTCTCAGACAAGACGTGGATTGAGGTTAGGTTTCAGGGGGCATCTCCAAGATGCCCTCGGTAGTGCATTTTACATTAAATCCCACACTGGCATCAGTGTGGGTTTAATGTGCTGAGAAGTTTGATATCAAACTTGTCAGTCTTCAGTGTAGCTATTACGGCGCGGTGGAGTTTGTAATGACAACCTCCCAGCACCATATACTTTTAATGGCATCACTGCACTTACAGTGCACAGGACTGGCCCGGGGTACTGTAGGGGCACAGGGCTCATGCACCTGTGGCCACACCACTGGCATAGGGCACCCAGCTAGAGGGGTGGCTGATGTATGCCAGGCCAGTGGGAAACCCCATATGCAAAAACCTGTGTCTTATAAAAATGGTGCTGTTTGATACCCGTTCGTGGTTCTCCGAGCGTTCCCAGGGACCGTTTTGTAGATCGCTTACCTTCTTGACTGTTAAGGTAATTTATGGTTGTTATATTGTCTGTCTGGACAAGGAGGGAGCTGGTCTTGAATGACAGAAGAAAAACCTTCAGAGCTATAATTACCGCTCTTAACTCTAGGCAGTTGATGTGGTAGGTCTGCCTTGAATAGGAAGAAGATCGATGTAGGGATGCCAAACCAACACAGAAGTATTCATTATTGTTGTCTGCGCTAGGATGTCTTGAGAAAAACATTCCCTTGAATATATTTTCCGACACCACCAGCTAAGCAATTTATCTGCATTCGTTGTTAGGGTCAGTTTGTTTTCCCATTCTCCTGAGAAAGAATCTCACTGATCCTCTCGAGACACTGTTGGAGGTCTCATGTTCGGGCGTGCATTTGGTACCAGGAAGATGCAGGATACCATTGGTCCCAGGAGAGACGATATTTGCCTTGCTGTTGGATGGGCGGATTTCTTTGGAGAGCCCAGAAGTGACGCATCTGTCACTACAGTTAGCTATGGTTGGGGGAAGAGGGAGGGGGCTGCCACTGACTCAATTATAGTTCTTCAACCACCAATGCAGCTCTTTAGCAGTTCCCTCCTAGATCTGGACCATGTCGGAGAGATTCCCCTGATGCTGTGCCCATTGAATCGTCAAGTCCCACTGCAGAGCACTCATATGCCAGCGGACGTGTGTAACAAGAAGGATGCAGGAGGACATGAAGTACAACAACCTCAGAATCTGTCGCAGAAAATCCAGGATTACTGCTGAAACATCGGCATCATATCTCGAATATCCTAGACTCTCCGCTCAAGAGCATAAGTTTGAAATTGCATTGTGCCCAGGACCGTACCGATAAAAGGAAGCACCTAAGAGGGAGTCAGTTGGGACTTTGGAGTGTTAATAGTGAACCCCAGCGACTGAAGTAGGTTCACCGTAGTCTGGAAGAGGGAGATGACTGCCTGGGGTGAGCCCACCTTCTACAGCCAATCATCAAGGTAGACTGGAACCCAAGACCGACACAGATGTGTTGCGACCACCACCATCACCTTGGTGAACACCTGAGAGGCACTGGTAAGGCCGAAGGGAAGCACAGAAAACTGAAAATGCTCATGGCACACCATGAGCTGCAGGTAATGTCTGTGGGCAGGCAGGAGGGAGATGTGAAAGTGTGCCTCCTGCAAATCCAATGCTACCATCCAGTCTCCCTGGCAGATAAAACTTAAGCGAGCATGAGCATTTTGAAATTCTCCTGTTTGAGGAAGAGATTTAGAAGGTACAGTTCTAGTATAGGACAAAGGTCTCCGTCCTTCTTCGACACCAGAAAGTAGCAGGAACAGGAACCACAACCTACTTCTGATGCCGGCACCCTCTCAATAGCTACCCTGACCAAGATAGCCAGCACTTCCTGGTGGGAAAGATGGTCCTCTGAAGAGATGGAAGCCAGCAAAGCGCATGTCCATAAGCAACGCTTGGACATCCCTGGAAAAGCCAGTAGTTCTCACCCAGGCATAGGGTCACCAAAGAAATTGTTCTGCCCAGCGAGTCGGTTACATCCAGACGACAACGAATGGCTGATAAACACACTCCCAGGAGCGATTTGTATCTTTGTACTGAAACTGACCCTTTTTTGGAGACGTTCTTTGCTTGCTGCTGCAATCCTATTTGCCTCTCTTCCAAGGGGAAAGCTTAGCACTGAATGGTATCTATCGTAGCTCCTGGAACGATATGACTGGACTGGGAAGGAGTGAAGACTTTTCTGTGTACACAGTGAGCCCTAGTGTCCGGAACAACTGAAGGCAAGCGATGGTAGTCTGAGTGTGAGTGGCTTTCTGTGCTGTTGGTGCTTTGAGCAGCCAGTCGTCCAGGTATGGGAATACCTGGAGACCTTGAGATTGTAGGGCAGCAGCTACTGCGGTACTTGGTAAAGACTCTTGGAGCCGATTTGAGGCCAAACTGCTCAAGATTTAGGATTTATGGTGGCTGGTACCCACTACCAATTGGTACCAGCAACTGTAAATATTAAAAATTTCCGATGGTTTGGATGGATAGGGATGTGAAAGTATGCATCTTCCATGTCGAGCGAGGTCATGAAGTCTGCTCTATTGAGACAAAGAATCTCAGAGAGTGTTACCGTTTTGAACGTTTGTTTCTTGAGGAACTTGTTGACATTACGGAGATCCAGTATTGGTCTCCATTCCCCCAATTTCTTCTTTATAAAGAAAACAAGTATTGGCATAGCCAATAGGTCTCGCCTTTGGGACCTTATGAGTGTTTAGTTATCCAGCACAATACCCTTGGTGCAACAACAACTGTTGCATGGCTAAACACTTATAAGGTCCCAAAGGTGAGACCTATTGGCTATGCCAATGCTTGTTTTGTTTTCCCCTGGCGCAATGCAAGCATTGCACCAACCAAGTATATATGTGTACAAATTGAGACCCTGTTTATGTATGACTTGGTGGGAAGAGACTGGATCATGGGGCTAGGATGGAGCTAAATACGGACAAAGATATTATTGCAAATATGCCAGAGAACCTTTTTTGAATCTGCTTTCATTCAATATTACAGGTATTATCCCCACATTGGTTGATCCTGGTTGGGAAGAAGGGAAGCAGAGACCAGGATGAGGTACAGAGAGAAGTAAGGTAAACAGGGAGAGGGAATGCAGAGAGAGGGAGAGCGGTATTGAAAGGGGTGACGTCCACACTCTGTATTCGTTCTACTCTGGCGATCTTGCGGATTGTGATGTCAGATGCCCAGCACCTGTCACCTGTCCGTTCCTATGGTTTCTGCTGCCGGGTCTAAAGGTCATTTCCTGTCTGTTCACATGTGATCTCTTGCGCCCTGGGTCAAGGCCAGAATACTGTGGTTTCTGTGAGAATGTGAGTTCCTAATGTGAGCACTTCCGTTGAAGTGATACATTGTACTGCATGCTGGTGCTACTCTGTTCATCCGGTACAATGACACGGAAAAGGCTCTACCCTCTTTTGTCCGGCTGCTCTGGTGTGGACTCTGTCTGTCTTTTCTGCCTTCTCTCCAGTCTGACGTGCGGGCCTGTGGAGCATGGGAGGCGGCCGCTGAGTCTGCCGACACATGTCCGGGCTCAGGGGGGGATTACCTCTCTCCTCGCCTCAGCCTCCGGTGGATCAGAGATGAGAGCAGAGCTCAGGAGAACACAGGGCTCTTGTTCTCCACAGCCTCACTCCAGCTTGAAGCAGCCACCGCTTCTCAGAGGCAAGCAGTGTAAACACCTGTGTATTAGCAGACCCCCAGAGGGCGGGAGCGAGAACGGTACAGTGTAAGCTGTAGGCTGCCCGAGCAAAGCGTTATGGAGTGAGCTGTAAGGTCTGTAGGGCTAAGAAACTCAAAACACCCGAAGAAAGAGTCTGTAGCTTACAGGCCCGTTCACCTCAGTGTTGAGTGAACCAGTGGAACGATCAGCAGCGTTGCTGAAATTATGCGGTAATCGAGGACCAACTTACGTGGGATGGTTCTCTAAATTATGTGGTACGTCCTGTAGTATTGTTGTTGTGCCATTTCATCTTTTAAACATGTATTTTTACTGTGTATCCAAAAAGATCACGTTATTGGTACCAGTGCAATCAGTGACTGAAAGTTGACCACTAATGCAAACGAGCAAGCAACACATTGTTTTCGTTGGATTCTACATTTTTTGCAGGAGAGTGTGGGTTTTGTGAAAAGTGCAGTGAGTTCTTAAGTATATGAAACAAGCACGCGAGTGGTGGGAGCGCGCCACAGCGAGCCACGTGTTTTGAATTATCGCTCTCGTCTGAGCGCGGTAACGAAAGACACATGGCTCCCGTGTGGGTAACTGCAAGCAATTGGCCACACACGCATAACTGCAAGCAATAGGCCACACATGCACGAGCTTGTAGTGAGCTTTTTGAAGCCTCCTTACAATTAGTCTCGCTGAGCAGCGCATGTACAAAGCTAGGCAAGACCTAAAAAGGGAATAGAAACCTCTTGCTCTTTGAGATAAAGGGAACTCCTCTGTTGCCCCTTAGGAAAGCATGACCTGGGCTTCTTTGCGCAGTAAGTAAAGACGAGAGGGGGGCTCGCCTGGGTGGAGTATTCTGTGGTCGCTGAGTGAATTCTAGGGTATTTCCATAGGTTACAAGGTTCAACACCCATTGATCCGTTGTTATATTGCAGCACTAATGCACATGGTTGGAAATCTTCGCACCCATAGGTTGGGAGGGGAGGGAAGCTGGTACCCGGACCGAATCATTGTTTTCTGTTGGAGTTACAATCTAGGGAAGGTGTTCTCTTACGGCATCCTCGGCTAGCGAAACCAGCTGTATAAGACTGGTGGTATGCTGGAGGGTTAAAGTACTGATGGTACTGAGACTAGTAGGACTGATACTGTGGGGTTCTCTGGTAACCTCCTTTATATGAGGTAAAACCTAGTCCTCTAGCCCATCTGAATGGCACTTTCATGCACTGTAATGTGCCTAAGGACTTCACTGTGTCTGTATCAGCCTTAATAGCCAAGAGTGCCTCATCGATGTGCTTTCCAAGTAGGGAATCATCATCGAAAGCCATATCTAAAATCTTTAATTGGGTCTCTAAGCAAAGGGTTTTTAGAAGCCAGGGTATGGTGATAATTCCAACACGGCTGGGTTTAAGCAGTATCTGTGGTCGATTTTCTTAAAGTAACGCCGGGCTGCCGGTTCTAAGGTTCTCCGGCTAGCCACAACGATGTTCTTTAAATAATGAGTGGAGAAGTAAATAAACTGTGTTGCCGGTGAAGTTAATCACAGGCTAGCTAAAAAGGTCCTAAGATGCTGAACTCGAGGTTTAGTATAGTAACCTTAGTAGTGGGTATTATTATGTTGAAGGAGCCGTGAGGGGGACCTTGAGTAAAATGGCAATCGTGTCTCTTGGGTAATCTGAAGCGTGTGTGCTATTGTCTCCTCACGGCAGTCATCTGTGTTCCGGGTTGTGGACACTACTACAGTTGCTATACTAAACCTCGAGTCCAGCATCTTAGGACCTTTTATAGCTAGCCTGTGATTAACTTCACTGGCAACACAGTTTATTTACTTCTCCACTCGTTATTCAAAGAACAGGATTCAAGGCAATACCTTATTGTACGCTGACATGGCTGGGCGTGGAAACGTTTTGGTTATCTTAGTAATATGAGTAACTGCTGTTGACTGTGAAGTTGACGGTGCAGATACAGCCAGTTGAGCAGATTCAGTCGAAGGTGTCGCCGTCAACAGTAATGTCGTTGACGGTATCTACATCGACTGAGTCTTCGTCAACTGCGTCTTCTATGATCTCTTCGTCGCTGGATGGCGGTCGACAGCCGTCAACGATGTTGTCGTTGAGGGTGATCGCGAAGTCGGTGGGCTTTTAGAGAGTGAGACTTGTCGATTGGTATCGTCCTCAAGTTGCTGTCGTCGACAGAGCAGACGATGCAATACTGGTCTGCGACAATTATTTTTTGCCAGATTTATGCCTCAATGGGTCTGAAGACGAGGCTCTGGGACGGTCTGTCTTTTTTGAAAGGTGTAGTAGGCACAGATAAAGCAGGCCCTGAGGAGTGCTTCCTATCTCCTTCTTAGATTCCTTGGTCCCATGAGAAGATTTGTGGTGCTTCCCTACTTCTGCAGAGGAACAGTTATGGGACCTGGTTCTTTTGTGAGAGTGAAAAGGATTTATCACTATCTTCCACGGAAGAAATTGCCTTCCCTCTCTATCCTTGAGAGGTTTTGAAGAAAAGGTATGGCAGATTTTGCATTCCTTTACCTTATGTTTATGGTGCAGGCAATGTATACAATCTTATGTGGATCATGCACATAAACACTTTTTCTGCCACAGGTTTTACATGGGTGGAAAATGCCTTTGTCAGACATGATGTCAGGTTTGTAGAAAATTCCAGTCTTTGTAGGAAAAGAACGGAGAAGCACTCGGGGAGACTCACTTCCACAAGATGTGCGGTGAAAATCTGAGAGAATCTGCCTCTGCTGGTGGTGTTCTAGAGGGTGCTGACAGCTGATTTGTTGTAGCTAACATTTGTTCCTTTTTTTAAAAGGGCATAGATAGGCTATTATATACATGGCCTAGGGCCATTAAAGCCTATAGCACTTGTTAAATACTGCTTGATTATTTTACTGTGGCACTCCCATCTCGACGATGGGGAATGATGCAAGCATGTGAATCTATGAAAGATACACCAATACTGGATAAGTGAAAGCATCACATGGCACAAATCCCTGTGTGCCATGCTCACAGACACTGCATACAGTATAGGTAATTCACCCCTACAGCATCCCTTACAGCCCTAAGGCAGGGTTCACTACACTACATGCGTGGACATATCTGCATGAGCAGATATGCTCCTGTGTTGGTCAGTTCCATTACTGCCAGTGCAAGTATCCAGGAAAGCAATTTTGAGTATATGTGCTGGACACTGGGGAAAACAAGTTCCCCAGCTACATGATGACTTCACTGAAATCAGAGAAGTTTTGTATCAAACATCTTGTATTAATAAGCCCACACTGATTCCAGTGTTAGATTTCTTAATACATGCTTTCAGAGGGCACCTTAGAGGTGCCCCCAGAAAACCTACCAGCCACTGGTGTGTTCATGGACTGGTCTAAGCCAGCCTGCCACCCCAGACAGGTTTTGACCCGCCCCCACCACTTACCCCCCGGGGTGAGGGCCTTTTGCTCTCAGGAGGTCAGGAACAAAGCCTGCTCGGGCCGAGGGTGTTTACACCCCTGCTACAGGATGACCTGCGAATTAGAATGCCAAGGCAGGGAGCCTCAAAGAGGCCACTGCCTCTGTTATGTGAATCAGGCTTCCCTCACAAGAGAGGATGCTGACCCCCTTGACCAAGGCCCATATGGTGCCTTGGCAAGGTGGGAACATTAGTAATCAGACAGGCTTGTTCACCTTCAGGCTAGTTCCACCCATAAAGTTAAGTGAAGATGAAATTTCAGAGTCTGCCATCTTGGTAATATCAATCTTAGAAACTCTGGAACAGGGTTATGCCCACTTCCCAAATGAAGTTGTCATATAGAAAGCGTAGTGAACCCAGGGGTAGGTAGCCCAATTGGCTATTACCCTACACTCCCCTAAACACTCCTAGCTTTCGTATTAAGGGGAGGACCTGGCACCTGGAAATAAGATCCTGCCAACCTAAAAGAAAAAGACAGATGTGAAGAGTCACAAGAAGCAAGAACAGAAGAAACAGCAACTGACTTGGGGCCAACCCTGCTGGCCTGTCTGTGGACTTTAATAATTGCACCAAAAGACAACTTGTCCTGCAGCTGCCATGTCTCCAAAGCCTGGGAGAACTGCCAGCCCTTTGCTCAAGGACCAGGTACTCTTGTGAAACAGTGGATCTACTCCCCTGCGCCTGGCAGGTACCAAAAGAGAACTGTAAGGCTCCACGACTGTAAAAACCAGATGCGAGAAAGCACCACTGCACCCGAGTCGTCTAGCCCGAACTGACATGAGCCAATAGTGTCGAAATAGTCCACAGACCTTCCAGGCTCTAGGTCCACCTTGGGTCTCCCCTCTGTGGACTTCTCGAAGCAGCCTGCAGCCTGTTTGGAGGTCCCCCTCAACCGCGTTCACTCCTGGAAACAAAAACCCAACACCTAGGGACAACTCTGCACCAGTAAAGAAGAGGACCAAAGGAGTTCCATCGTCCCAGAACATTGTGAGGACTGAGCCCACCTGTTGGTTCAGGCCGACTGGTTTCCCAGTCCAGACCTGCAGCCTCTTTTCATGAAGACCGATCCCCACAGGGAATCTAAAATCTAAGTTAAATTAATCTGCCTTTCAAAATAAAAATGCGTTCATATTTACGCCACATCTAATATGGTAAGATAAGGTTCAATAGTAAGTACACAACCAGTTATACTTATTTATTTAGCCATACTCTAAAACTATTTCTTGTTTTTATAGTGAGCAACACAGAGGCGCCCAGAAAGATCTTTCGTAACAAGAGCTAGTCAGGGCAGATTGTTTCGCTGCCCCACTTCTGTATAGTTCTCAGCCACTTTATCTTCAGAATGGGGAAAAAATGGATAATAATAGGGTACGGTGGATTGCTCATGCCTGCATAAGTCATTCTGAACAGATAAAGGTTAGACTTTTCTGGTTTTCATACTTTTAAAGTCATGACCGTTGGCAAATACAATGACCTACCTCTAAATTTTCACCTTCAATGAAGACCAAACAAGAAATGTATGGGAGTTGCCTTGATCAGTAGCACAGCACACTGTGATACATCCTGGATTATCCCGAGTCAACCATTGCCAACTGAATGCAAGAAAGTAGGTGTGGTTAGGTGTCAATAATCTGTTGAATTGCTCCATAACATTTAGTCATGAGGTACTGTCCTGTGGTTCAGAGGAGTCACAATCTGAGGGTAAGACTAGATTAAGATCATGAAGACTGCTGGGTCATTATTACTGGGTCAGATCCTGGTTCGGCACAAACCTTAAAGGGCAGATCAAAAACTCCTACAGTGTCCACCACAACCGAAACCCAGCAGATTTGCATGTCAGAAGAATGTTATTTAGTAATTCATTTGTATGCGCTACTGTAACACATCCTTAATTGACTCCAAAGTAGGAACAACCAGTCGCCTAGAACCCATGTTCAAAAAGCAGAGAGATCCTGCAGGAGGATGGCTTGGTATTTGGTGAACATTTATTTAAGTGTAGCACCCTGCACTAATCCAGACAACTCTTGATGATGATTTTAGTGGTATTAGACAACCATAGAAATCGCTCCAAATTGTAGCTGTGGAGAGCAGCCTTCAGGCTTAGCCCAGGAGTGTTAAACAGCTTGGTTTACCAGGTCTAATCATGTAGTGTAGATTAAATGAAAAAGAACCACACAGTGCAGTGATAAAACTAGGTCAATTTATTACACAACACTCACGAACACATTGGTATATCTCCTACCCGGAGATATCAACACATTTATACAAAAAAAACTTCAATTGCAAGAAGTAAGCAAGCACAATACACAGCGGTCTCCAGGGGAAGACCAAACCATATACTAAAGATGTGGAATGGGAACTGCGGGAAAAGTCGGGATTTGGACCAGGAAACTCAGAAGAGCTGGGGTCACAAGGAACCACCCGAGGTATGTACCTAGGAACCCCACAGAGGCTTGTGCAGACAGGAAACACAGCTGTGTACTTAATACAAGTCATTGGGAAAGTTGTGATTGAAGTAGTTGTAAAGGAGAAGGACCATTCCCAGTGGACCCTGAAGAAAACCCATGAAAGACATAAGGTTGGAGAGTCACCCCACCCATGGGTAACCCAGGAACCAGGGAAGCCGGGTGCATAGGTGCGAAGTGACGTCAGAAACGCCGTAGACCAGAATGGAGGACTTCAGGAAAGATGTCGCTGTCGAAAAAGGGGAAAGAGTCCGGTGGAATCCAAGGGTGAAGAGAAGAACCTGCAAGCAGAGGGGACAGAGTCTATGCCAATCAAAGGTGACCAGAAGGCATGAAAAAGCAATGACCACCGATGACAAAGGATGCATGAGGGATGAGGCTGATTGTGTCGCTGCAGCTGTGAGGACCAGGCGACGATGTGGAGGACCAGGAGCTGTTCACGAGCTGTCCCATGTCAGAAGTTGAGAACCAGGGGGTTGGTGTCCGGCTGCAGCACCAACAGGCCTTGGCAGCAGCAATAGTTGTGATAAATAAGGGAGCAATGTTGGGACCAGCAAGGTCCAAGGGACTCACCAATTGCAGGAGAGTTAGAGCAAGCCTGGACAAGCAGGAGAGCCCACTGAAGTCAAAGAAGACCCTCAAGAGGATCCACAGGCCGAAGGCACCGGAGTCGCAGGAGGTCCTCGAGTAGCTCACCAAAGATGTAGGCCCATTGTGCAGAGGATGCGGTGAGGACGAAGATCTTGGCAGGAAGAGATACTGGAGGCTGGAGCTTTTTGTAGCCCGACGATCTCTGGAGTACAGAGCCAACAAGGAACTGCAAGTCGACGCGGTGCACAGGGGTTCTGTTCCAGCAGTTCTGACAAGGGATACGGTCATCAACGTGCTCAGGGGACAGGTTAGGCCCCGAGGGAGCTGTGTTGCTGAGCCTTTCGAAGTCCGTGGGAGGTAACGAGCAGCAGATTGGTCAGCTTCGTTGCAGTGCCTGCAGATGCAGGAAAGTGACTTCTTCACTCCAAGGGAGATTACTTCAGGTGTCCTTGACGCGCACAGGCCTGGCGAGGAACCTGGAAGAAGCACAGGCAAAGAAAACGTGCGTAACAGTGAGACCATGAGCATCAGGAGTCTTGCTTTGTGCAGTCTTGGTTCCAGGAAAAGTCTAGCAAAGTCCTGGTGATCATACAATCAAAGTTGAAGTGGTTTCGGGTTTGAATCTTGTCCCACAACGAATCTGAAGAGCCAACCACAAGTAATCCCTTTAGTACCTTAGGAAAGGGTTGGAACGATCCATGGATCCCTCCAAGAGGAAGGGCTGGACAGAGAGGAGGATACTTCCATGTCTTTTGTCCAGTTTCGTGCCATAGGAGGAGCCAAGGGCTTCCTGAAATGGCTCAAACTGGAGTATACAAGGAGGGCACCAAATGTGCCCTTCAAAGCAGTCTGAAAGGCTGGTACCGGGAATACAGGGTGGCACCCTAGGAAAGCCCCCCCAATACATGGGATTCTACATCCAGCACTGGAATCGGTGTTGGGGTAGGATTCCAATATGTTTGATGCCAAACATGACTGGTTTCGGTGCAGCCAATATATAGTTAGACAGCTCGTAAACAACTTGATTTCCACCATATGTATTAAATGGCTGAGAATCAACACCAGGGTTTGTAGGGATGTCCTGCTCATGCAGGGGCACCCTCACACTTATAACCAAGCACCCTGCCTTCAGGACTGAATAGTTTGCTATAAGGTTGAATTACAGGTTTTAAGTGTAGTGACCTCAGATGTAAGGAACTTATATCTGCGGTGAGAGGTACAAGCACCAACTCACACAGGCTGCAATGTCAGGCCTGTAGTCACAGTTTAAGTGGACTCCCCCAGGTGGCACAATACATGCTGCAGCCCAGAGGAGACGCCTGGTGTACCTATGCCCTGAGTACCTCAGTACCATATACTAGGGCTGTAGAAGGGTACACCAGTAACCAATTGGGAAGGTACCAAAGTTCTTACTGCTGTCAAATTTAGGGAGAAAGAACAGTGACTATAGTCCCGATTAGCTGGTTCCCAGTCTGACCAGACATAAAAAAGAATAACACCAGCAAAAAGACGGGGGTAACCATGAAAGCAGATCCTACTTTCCTACAGATCCCTACATGCAATGCAAGTATCTTGTAAACAAACAACGTGGGGGGCACAAGGCTCTAAACTAAGCTGCAATTACTCTACGTTTATTCAGGTACAATAATTCCTAGAGATCACTTCTTACCCGCTCCATGGCATCCTGGTTGTAGGAAAGGTAATACAAGCACATGGACACACCAGTAGCAGCCATTGATGGGCGAGGAATCTCCAACAACTTCTGGACCCCACCTTGAGCCACAAATTCTGCAGCAAACTTGTTGTGGAGTAGCAGAGATGCCAAATGCTGCAAGAAAATATAGGTTGCTGAAAGCACAACTGCAAGCAAGTTTTTTATCGCAGTTCACCTCCGTGTCTATAGGAGGGTGTGGGAGCAGAGTTCTCAAAAGATGCCTGGAAATCAACATCTTGATTAAAAAGCAGTTCATCAGAGGGGGATTCTAAGGGTTTCCTGAAATTGGCCTTCAAATTATATTTAGTCATCTTCCCCTACCTATGAACGAATACTCTTACCTTAAGAGCCTCAAATGTTAACAAAACATCATTATTTCGTTTGAGGTCGATGTAATACATCATCAGCTCCCGTGATCCCATCTGCATGAAGATTGGCAATAACTGAGGACAAAGAAACAAAGTTGAAGCCCCAGTGCAAAACAGCACAACATTACCACCAACAAAACACAGCACCATAATTCAATAATTCATCACTCTAAACTAAACAGTTGCACCTAATTTTGGAGTTTGCAAAACAAATTCACAAATTACCTTAAATAAAGTAGGTATGTAAATAAATGTAGTTACCAACATAACTACAAACACCGGAGCCAACATCACCACATGGTAAGCATGACGTTTCTTTTTTGTTATTAAACAAAGGGTAAGAAACTTGGTTTGACAAGTAAGTAATTCATCACAGACTTCATTTTTTTTTAAAACATTCTAAACTTAAAAAACTTATATTTTTATTTTAATTTTTACAGCCTTACCAGGAGGATTGTGCATTGGTAAATGTTTTTAATAATTGTGCAGGATTAAAATATCACAATGGCAAGGGAGTTTACAATATCAGCTAACAGAAAGGGCCTAAATAAGGACATCTATAGTGTTATACAAATCACACTAAATATATTCCATAGAAGAGAATTCTGAGTAGGTGTCCGCTAAATCATTAGTAAAACAATGCATGAGCTTATTTCCCAAAATTCGAGAGAGCTCATACCAACTATAGACCCCTGCCATCAGATACATAACTTTTAGAAAAAGTTACTTGCAATGTCCATAGATTAAATGGTACTGAATTCACTTTACCTCAACAGGTAATGCGTATGACAAGAATACAAGTTCATACCTGATAAAGGTAATTGGTGTAGCACCATGACTGATAAAATCAAGACCAGTGCTCAGTAGTTAGACAAGCCCATCAAGAAAATTTGTCATCTACCCTCCCATTATATACTTTTTTAAACATTTCTTACTCTGAAAACAATCTGCAGGTTATTCCCATCAAAATGAAGAAGGCCGAAGAAGGAATCATGCTGTACCTGAACAGTGAGGCACTAGAACAAACGCATCTTTAGCACGCAATCAATCGTTCAGCACACAAGTCGTTACGACGACTTGTTGGGGGGGGGGGGGGTGCAGTCCTGGAATGGCGTTTGATTTAAAAGCCCAACACCTTCCTGACGCACTTTGGCTTTGTTCAGACTTATCACTCCGGCTTCACCAGGGGGTTCTGACGGGTGGCAATCTTGATTCATTGCAGACTACCATATTTTCATGACCGTTCCTGGTCTGATCCAGGGCAGGTATATAGGGGTATCTTTGGTGAGCCTTTCAAGTTGCCGTGCATCTATGCCGCCCGCCCTTGTCGTCATCCCTGGTAGAACGAGTGACCTCCCTATGGGCTGACTTTTTGCAGGGCCTGCTGGTGGCTGGGGGTGACTGGAATGATGTAATGTGTCTCTGGGTCGATAGATGGCGGTCCACAGGGCCGTTGACAGGCACGCGAGAATCCAAACTACATCCGCTAGTACAAGGTCTAGGGTGGGTTGATACCTGGCAGAAGTTACACCCCACTGCAAATGAATACACATATTTCTCTGCCACCTACAACTCCTTCTCACACCTCTATTACATATTCATATTTCCCTCACACGTTCACTAGATTGAGAAAGCTGAGATCTTGCCCAGAGGTCTGTCTGATCACTCTCCCATCTCGCTGGCAGTTCGGCTGGGCCCGGCTCGTTCTTTGCCCCGCTCGCGCCTCTCTTCCTGGTTACTACAGGACGACTCATATCACCAACAAACGTACGCGGCCCTTACTGAATATTTCTCCCTCAATACTGGTACGGTAGATTCCCGGGGACCCTGTGGGGGCCATGAAACAAACTTTGCGGGGTGGACATTGCCTTCTGTACCACGTGGCATCGGCAGCGCCGCGAGAAGCTGGTCCACCCGGAAACACAAATCTTAGACCTGGAACGCAGGAGTCGGGCGGCCGATGGCGCGACGGCTCTTCACCAGCTTCCCATTGCCTGACAGCTATACGCCAGCGACCTATTGGATGAGGCCGGGCTGTACTGGATGGCCACGCGTAGTCGCATTTATCAATGGGGGGACAAACCCAGCGCCCTCCCGCACCGTCTGTGTCAGCAGACGCTTCGCCTTGTGACCCTCCCGGGATCCTGGGACCGAAAGGCCAGGTCCTTACTAATCCAGCTGGTATCCGTAATAGTTTCGCCGACTTATGCGAATGCATACGCCTCGCAGGATACTCTTCCTGCGGACACCAGTGACCGATTTCTGGCCGACCTGCCCCCGCGATCTCTAGCCGATGACATGTGGGACGACCTAGATGCCCCGATCACCAGGGAAGAGGTCCAATCTGCACTTACGAACATGCGCTCTGGTAAATCAGCAGGACCAAACGGGTTTCCGCGAGAGTTCTTTCAGAAATAATCGTCCCACATTTCACCACACTACCTAGCGGCTCTTCAGGCCAAGGTCGAAGTAGGCTGCCTCCCGGGTGACTGGCACAACGCCGAGATAGTGGTCTTCTTAAAACCCAGCCGACCCGCTGAGCTCCATGCCTCTTACCTACCAATCTCCCTCCTGAATGTTGAGGCCAAACTCCTCTCCAAAATCATTGCTAATAGCATTCTCCCACATATGCTTGTTCATCCTGACCAGGCGGGCGTTATGCCAAATCAGGCGGCTCAATGTAAACAAAGGTGGTTCTGTCGGGTAAGAACTATCTTAGTAGCAGATGCTCAAAACAAGTAGCGAGGAAAGTTTAAAGCAACCTGTAAATTAAATCATTGAGGCACCAAATAACTCAAAAGGAATGGGTACGAGAAAATTACTATTGTTGCTTTTTTCAGAAATCTTTGGAACATCCAATAAATTCCAAATGAATGAGTACGAAAAAATCACTTTATATTGTTACTTTTATCTGAATTACTTCATTCAATGATATCCAAAGTAAACAATCAAAAGGTAAATGCTGTCAACACGAGATATTCACATGAGTGACGAGTGAGATTGGTGACATTGATGCTCGTAGTACTCAAAAGGTGAACAATATATACAGTGAAGGCATATATACAGGTTGAGAGGTCAGTTATTTATACAGTGATTCCTATCCTAAGTTCGATGGAATCCTGGTGGTTCTGAGCCTAGAAGTATGTCGACGTTTCGACCCTAGTGGTGCCCCAGTGGGTGGTCATGGCGGGTGTTCCTCAGGACGGGGGGAGGGGGGGGGGCAGGTTGACAGCCCTTGGGAGGCCGGATCAGTAGTGGCCTTAAGGGTGTGGAAGGGTGGACTAGTCCAGTTGAGTCACGACATCAAAGGGCCAGGTAAGTCATGGCCTTGTAGGTGTGGAGAGGTGGACTAGTCAGATAGTCACCACTGTATAATAAAGAGTCTATCACGAGGGCGATCGGACGGGCCGTAGTACCGTCTTCCATCTGGCATGAGTCAGGCGACTCGGCACAACATCCGTTGGGCACAAAACGAGATTGCCACCGTAGACCGGTTAAATGAACCGGCCGCGCGCCTTCTAGCCAATATGGATAAGGCCTTCGATTCCCTCAGTTGGACCCATCTACTCGCACTTCTCACCCGCTTAAACATAGGACCCAGATGTAGGAGAGTAGGGTCTGCTTTCCTATGGTCACCCCACTTTTTGCTTCACTGGTTTTCGACTTTAATGTGGCTGTGGGACTGCTAATCAGACTCACAGCCCTGCTGTTCTCTCTCTAAATTCATACAATGTACTTAAGGTACATCACCAATTGGGAAATGGGTCACTCTTGTGAGTCCCTGTACAGTGTACCATAGGTACCCAGGGCATAGGTGCACCCAAGGCCTACCAGGGGCTGCAGCATAACTTATGCCACCCCTGGCTGGCCATCCAAACTGTCACAACTGGCTGATCACTCAGCTGGGGCAAGGTTGTGTAATCACCCCTTACTTAGGTATAGTATTCCTATACCTACCATTATATATAGACACATATGCACCTATAAGTCACTCCTATGGCAGGCCTTAAAAATCCTGAAGGCAGAGTGCTTGGTTTTATGTGAGATGGTGCGCTAGCATGAGCTGAGCCTGTCTGCAGCTTTCGGAACCATGTCGTTATAGCTGTTCTACGATATAGCCATACCATATACTCTTAATTGCATTATGAACCTCGCGGTTAAATGCTAACTTTGGTTTGGCTTTATCAAAACATGTTGTGTAAGGTGTCATACGCTTTGGAATACTACCCCCTCGCCAGTTCTGGCAACGGGGGTAGCATTCCACCCTTCTAGAGAGAGAAGACATGTTGTTCCTACTAATCCCGGTTAAAGTTAACCAGAGCCTCATCATCACAAAATGGATGCTGCTGCCACAGACACAAGTCTGACCTCCTGCTGCTGGGAGTCCTTCCAGCGTGGGAGGCTTGGACAATAGGTTTCCTGTCTTGGGAGGTGCTAGCACCACCCCAGACAGGCCATAGTGTATTGGGGCAGGGAGGGCTGAATGAAATGAGACACTGCCTGGGGCACACAAGGTGTCCCATGCATAGTATGGTTCAAACCGGTGCTGGGGCACTCCAGCCCCACCTCTGGCGCGAAACTGGACAAAGGGAAAGGGATGTAACCACCCTTTCCCTGGTCCCACCCATAGGAGGGACCTAGCAGGTAATCCAGCCCACCAGATTAGTATATAGGTAGGAGCTGAGTCTAGAGACTTTAGATTTTATCCCGACTGAAACTTGAAACGAAACTCTGGACCTTCGACGTTCTATTTGAAGATAGAAGACTGAAGAATCTCCCTTCTTGTCAAGGAGTGACCACCCTGTGCAAACAGGCACCATCCAGCGATCATCAGTTTACTTTGTCGACGCTCTTGCCGGAGCACGAGCAAATAGTTCGACGAGAGCCAGACTTCTCTGACCCCGATCCACAGTCCCTGCAAAGCTGAGACCCGTGGAGGCGACGAGAGACGTGGGACCGGCCATTTTGAAAAGCCTGCTCCTTGCTACTTGTGCAGCTTCTGAGGCACCCTCGAAGTTGTGCATTGGGGATTGAGAAGCCCCAGCCCCGAGCATCATCTGCACCGAAGATCAGCCCTCCACGAGTTCTGCGTGGGGCCCTTCTGCATTTTCCTGCTCGACGCATCTGTCCGGTCACTTGCCCGTTGGCCTCTGTGACGACGAACCTTTGAATCTACATCGCCTGCCTGGTTGCTCCAGGTGGGCCCCTGCTTCCCTGCAAAGGAGAAGCCCCATAGACCTTGCAGGTCTATCCCGAAGCGAATATTCGATTCCTGCGTGGGTTGCATTTGCCAAGGCCTATTGACTCCAATCGGAAGCCGACGCCGCCAACAGCGAGATCCTTTGTGAGACAGTCCGTATCCAGTTCCTGGTCGTCGTCGACGCCTCCTGGTCAACGTGGCTGCAGAGTCAAGCTTCACGACATCACCTGATTGCTTCTCGACATCGCCTGGTTCCTTCCTGGTCACTGGCTAGTGACCCAGACTCTGTCCCCTCTGCTTTCAGGTACTCTTCATCCTCGATCCGCCCTTGGATCCACCCGGACACTTCTCTCCTGGTAGCCTGCAGCATCTTTCTTCAAGGCTCCATAGGAATCAGCGACGAAACCCGACACTTTCACACCTATGCACCCGCTTCCTGTGGGTGAGGTAACCAGAGTACTCCGGTGCTCCTGTGGGTATTTACTATCCTAGTGTCTAAGTTTTAAGTAGCTTTCTCCTAGTACATCCGGAAGTGCCCTAAAAGAACTAGTTTCCAATTCTTTCGTTCCCATTCTAACTCTATGGTAACTCGCGTGTGTGTAAAGACACTGCACACGCATCCCGTGGGCCTCCTGCTCCCTAACTCTCGTTAGTACAGCGTAGCCCCAGCGATTCCCTAGGCCCTAGGCCTATCCTTTGTCTGTGACGTGGTTCTTATACCACTATTTTAGTATATGGTTTTACGTGCCCCTAGGGCTCTACTGTATTTTGTGAAACTTATTGTATGATAATTGAGTATCTTGTTATGTGCTTATACCTCTGACCTCATAAAGAGTTCAGAGGATTGTGTTAGTAATAAATACATATATATTTTTATATATAACCTGTGTGGTGTCCTTTCACTTGGTATTAAAGGGGTTACACGTGGTAAAACAGCTGGCTTTACATGCACTCTTGAGTTTAGCCTAAGACTGCTTTGTCCATGCTACCACTAGGATAGCTGGTCTATAAGGTTGACTTTACAACCATCACCATAAGGGTTGTTTGGACTGATACAGGGTGCCCACTAGAATAGTGGACATCACATATCAGGCCAACTTCTCACACCAGACTTCTAGAGTACATTTGACTCCTATACACTGACATCACAGCCTCGGTGAGAGTCCTAGATTCCATCGCGCAGCCATTCCATATCGGGCGGGGTACCAGGCAGGGCTGCCCCGTCCCCTTACTTGTTCGTTTTAGCCATTGAGCTACTTGCGGCCTGGGTGCGTGTAGATGCCCAGGTGTATGGCTTCAAATGGTCGAGCGAGGTGTCCGATCATATAGCGCTCTACTCTGCATAATGGAAATCTTTGGTCAAACTTCTGGCCTCTATATGAATGCACACAAGTCTTGTTTATGGCACCTGCGGGGGAGTGATCAGCTGGGGGCTGGGGCGCAACAGGTCACAGTTGAGCCTAATGGCTTTAAATATCTTGGGGTGTTTTTATCGTCGTCCTAACCGGACTCCTGGTCTAAAAACCTAGCTCCCTTACTGCCTCGAATTAGACAACAGGTGAGCACTTGGTCATCTATGCCCCTGACGCTGTTTGGCAGGTCGGCCATTTTTAAAATGGTTTCGTTACCGTACCTACTTTACCAACTTCAGAATGACCCATACCCCCACACATGGTTCCGACAATTGAATTCAGCTCAGTCCCTCCGGGTGGGGAGGCACCACGCGGGTTGCCCTGCACACGTTTTTAATCCACCTATGGCGGGGGCCTCGCTACCCCGATGTCCAGCTTTATCATGCAGCCTCTCACCTCCTTGTCCTAAATGACTGGTGGTACAGCGACCGGCAAGACCCTGCCTATGCGCTTGAACGATGACTGATGTAGTAATATCTTAGAACGTGGCTGCCGGGTGTTATAAATGGTGTATTTTACTGTTCTATCTTTGTTTGCACTCATATTTGAAATACATGTGAAATGCATCTGCAGCATCATCTTGAAAAGTGTCTTTTTGTGCACATAAAAAACTGCTTTTAAAGTGGAAATAAAGCGTGCAGCTGCAGTATTAAAAATGCCTTTTAATGTCTGTGCATTTCCGTTATTTACTGCGTTAAATAAAGGGGCAGAGTGCATGTAATCCTCAAAATGAAATAGTTTGTAAAGGTAGGAGAGGAGTGGTCGGGGTCCGTTTCTGAAGCTATGATAGAAGGGTGCGGTGTCTGTTGCTGGCTACATGGCAGAGTGGGATGTGGGTTGTGGGGGGGGGCATTTTGCCAGCATTATTATTTTGCATAGCTGAGAGGTGTGCGACACATGGCGTGTATATCATGAGAGTGTAAAAGGCTGGGGCAGAATAGAATAAACTGAGCCGTGAGAGAAAACACCCTGTGGTTCCTATGATGTTCTTTCTGTACCTTTGTAAAGAATACATTTGTTACCGTAAATAAAAAATATTATGTTATGAGGGTCTAGCTTTAACTCAAATGTTGGCTGGTTGAATAAGCAAAAACGCAGGGTTTTGTATAAATATGGGCTTTGTGCAAAGCAGTATAAATTCTGTACAACCGGTATTTAAAAGCCAACTTTTAAAGCGGATTCCTGTGAAGTCTGATTGGGGGGGGGAGGGGGGGGCGTCTCCTTTGAAGTCTGATGCCGAGGCTCACAAGCTGATAACAAATGGTGTGTGATGTGATGTGCACGCGCCTGCCTCACATGAACTGTATCGAATCCGCAGTAGGTAGACTTTTCGCTAGCCTACTATAATCTCGCCCACCATCACTACGGGATGGAACAGACGAGACCTAAATGGAGATCTAGGCCAGTCCAGGCTTTTGCAGGTGAAGCAAGTTAACAGATGAGATCCTGGACTGCGGGTTTCAGTAGATCCAGGTGATTATGGATGCAGTAATGGAGAAACCTTTTCAACACTCCTGTGTTAGGCCTGTGGCACTCTCATAGGATGTCAATGCGTTCCTGCAGGAGACCTGGGAAGCTGAACTCGAGGACCTCAGGTGCTAAATCGCTAGATTGAGCTGTTTGGGTTCTGGATGTCAGATTTAGCCTTGGCTCCCAGTAAGAAGGTCCGGCCTGTAGGGGAGCCTCTGGTGGGGAAATAAGGAGTAGTTTCTGTCCTGTAACTCCAGTTCTGTAGTAGGGGTATCTCTGTTATAGTCATAATCTAGTGAATAGTCCCGCCCATGTGCGTGGACCCCGGAGCAATCAAAAATAATCTCTTACAGTGTCAAAAAATGCAGAAAATGCATAGACACTTAAGAGAGAATTTAAAGACAGATAATGCAGCCAAAAGGCTACACTGTCCAGTACTTCAACTAGAAATTTCCACCATAAAATCCACAAAACAGCACAGCCTGTACAGATTTCCCTTGCTTAACAGCAAAATCCCTCAGGAATGATAGAGAGAAGAACCTGGACAGACAAGCCCCATAGGCTGCCATTATGTGGCTTAATTAGGATACTGTGCCTTTAAGAGAACCTTCCAGAACCTTCTCTCAGTATCCCAGAATGCATAGCAGGTCCAACTTAGCCTCAGTTCTTTTCGAGGGCGTAGGAAACGCCAGACCTGTAGCATTATGACCATGAACAACACTCCACCGGGGAGGCGGGAGGGCGCTTATGACTATAACAGAGATACCCCTACTACAGAACTGGAGTTACAGGACAGAAACTACTCCTTCTGTAGTAGGGGATCTCTGTGTATAGTCATAATCTAGTGAATAGAATGGCAAGCCCATCCCCACACCAAGCGGCGGTGGAGAATAAAATAACGCCACTACTGTGCGAACAGATTCCGCAGCGAAGCCTGCCCAACCTGAGCGTCTGCCCTGGCATCAGTGTCCAGGCAGTAATGCTTAGCAAAGGTATGGACCGACTTCCAAGTGGCCGCCTTGCAGATCTCTGCAATGGGAACATTACGGAGCATAGCTGTCGTAGCAGCTTTGCCCCTGGTGGAATGAGCCTTAGGCTTACCTCCTAAGGTCTTATTAGCTTTGTAGTAACACAACTGTATGCAGGACACAATCCACCTCGAGATGGACTGTTTAGAGGTAGCAAGACCTGTCCTGACTGAGCCATAATTGACGAACAATTGGTCTGACCTACGAATATCTTTAGTCTTATCAAGATAAAACTTCAGCACCCTCCGCACATCCAGGGAATGTAAAGACCTTTCCGCCGGAGATGAAGGATTCTGAAAGAACGTAGGCAAAGTGATAGTCTGATTGATATGAAAATCAGAAACAACCTTGGGAAGAAACTTAGGGTGAGTACGCATAACAACTTTAGCATTATGAAATACAGTATAAGGTCTTGGCAACACAATGCCTGAATCTCACTCACCCTGCGGGCCGATGTAATGGCCACGAGGAACGCCGCCTTCCAGGACAGGTGCTGCAACGAAGCCTTATGAATGGGTTCAAAAGGCTCCTTCATCAATCTGGACAGCACCACATTCAAGTCCCATGAAGGCGAAGGAAGCCTGACAGGAGGGAACACTTTCTTCAAGCCTTCCAAAAAATCTTTGATCACAGGGATCTGGAAAAAGGAAGTCTGTGAAGGACCTTTCCTGTAGGCAGTCAAAGCAGCCAGATGAACCTTAATGGAATGGACATTAAGGCCCGACTGCGCCAGATGAAGCAGATATGGAAGGATGACATCTTCCTTGCATGACGTAGGGTCATAGTTCTTAGACTTGCACCAGATGCAAAACCTCTTCCACTTGTAAGCATAGGAAGTCCTAGTGGAAGGTCGCTTAGCCTCCTTCAGTATGCCCATACAATCCTCTGGGAGATTCAGATGGCCATATTGCACTATTTCAGGAGCCATGCCGCCAAACTCAAAGACGAGAGGTTGGGGTGCACCATCCGCCCCCCGAACTTCGTGAGAAGGTCCGGCCTGCACGGCAGCTTCATGTGAGGAAGGAGAGATCGGTGAAGCAGGTCCGTGAACCACAACTGCCTGGGCCATTCCGGGGCAATCAGAATCATTCTCGCCCTGGATTGAGACAGCTTGATGAGAACCGCCGGAATCAGGGGAATTGGTGGAAAAGCGTACAGAAAGCTGTTCGACCAGTTGATCCATAACGCGTTCCCCAGCGTCCCTGGCTGGTAGTACCTGGAGGAGAAGCCTCGGCATTTGCTGTTTTCGGCGGTGGCAAACAGATCTACGTCTGGAGTTCCCCACCTTGCGAAGACTTCTCCTAGTACTTCGTCGTTTATGACCCATTCGTGGTTTTCCTGCACGATTCTGCTCAGTTCGTCTGCCTGAACATTCTGCACACCTGGCAGATGGGTGGCCGTTATCGACAGTCCTCGAGCCAGAAGCCAGTGCCAGATCGCCTGCGCCTCCTGCGACAGAGTGCGCGATCTCGAGCCCCCCTGCTTGTTGAGGTAATACATCGTAGTCGTGTTGTCCGTCTGAACAAGCAGAGAGTTGGTCTGAAAGGACGGATGAAAGGCCTTCAGTGCCAAGTGAACCGCTCTCAGTTCCAGGAAATTGATGTGGTACGTGGACTCCGTCGGGGACCACGTCCCTTGAATTTGCAGATCTCCGGAATGCGCCCCCCAACCTTGGAGAGACGCATCCGTCACGATGGTCTGTGTGGGAATGTCCTTGTGGAAGGGAACGCCTCTGAGGAGATTCTCCTTCGAGCACCACCACTTCAGAGACTGAAGAGCATGTAGAGACAGTCGTATCCTGTCGTCCCAAGAACCTCTCCTCTGGTCCCACTGATCCTCCAAGCACTCCTGCAGAGGACGCATCTGTAGCCGTGCGTGAGGAGTGAGAAAGATGCAAGAGGCCATCGATCCCAGTAGAGAAGACACGGTCCTCACAGTCGTAGACGGAGTTTCCATGAGAGCCTGAGCCTTCCGAACGAGTGATAAACGTCGCTCTTCCGAAGGAGACACGCTTGCCGACAGCGTATTGATGGAGGCCCCCAAGTACTGGATGCACTGCACCGGAATCGGGACCGACTTGGACATGTTGATGTGCAACCCCAGCTTGTTCAAGAGAACGCACGTCTTCTGGAAGTGTGCTCGGGCTTCCGAGAAGGAGGAGGCTTTGATCAACCAATCGTCCAGGTACGGGTAGACAAACACCTTGTTCTTCCTCAGGTGTGCCGCTACCACTGCCATACATTTTGAGAATGTCCTGGGTGCAGACTTCAGTCCGAAGGGTAGCACCGTGTACTGATAGTGATTGGTGCCGACTTGAAAGCGCAGAAATTTTCTGTGTTTGCATGCAATGGGCACGTGGAAGTATGCGTCCTGTAGATCTATGGCACACATCCAGTCTCCCCGTTGCAGCTGAGGGTAGATCTGATGCAACGACAGCATGCGAAACTTTTCTCTGCGAATCCACTTGTTTGCCTGCCGCAAATCCAGAATGGGCCTGAACTCGTTTTTGTCCTTCTTGCGGACAAGAAAGAACCGAGAGTACAGACCTCTTCCTCTTTGAGACAGAGGTACGTCTTCGATCGCCCTTTTCCTTAGCAGAACGTCCGCCTCCGTCTGAAGCTCGCGCAGTTGATACTGCGAGCTGACGGGAGGAATCGATGGAGGAGGGCTGGTGAAACGTAGACTGTATCCATTGCAAACAATATTCAGCACCCACTTGTCCTGAGTAATTTTTCTCCACTCTGCCAGAAAAAATTGAACGCTTCCCCCCACCGGAGCGGGTAACGGACGAGGGGGAAGTAACAGCTCAGGGACGGGACCCCGCCGGGCCCTTGGTCGCGGTAGAGGACTGTTGACGACCTCTACCACCCTGCCGCTTCTGGAAGGGCTGCCTGTACTGCTGCTGCTGCTGCCGCTGTTGATGTTGACCAGCAGACTGCCCCCTTCCACGACCCTGCGCCCCAAACCGACGCTGGTACTGTCGGAAGGGTTTCTTTTCCTTGGGCTTTTCCAGGCCCACTGCCGTCAGGGTCTCCGCTTCGGCCTTCATCCTGGCCATCTCATCATCCGCGTGCTTCCCGAAGAGGGTATCTCCGGAAAACGGGAGATTCGCCACGCGTTGCTGTGCCTCCGGTTTCAACGATGTCAACCTGAGCCAAGCATGGCGTCTCTGGTGAATCCCGTGGCAATATCCGTGCGCGGACAGCAACGATATGTCTGCTGCGGCGCCGATGGCCTGATTAGAGACCAACATCCCCTCCTTGACGATCTCCACAAAGTCCTCCTTGCGGTCTCGAGGGACGAGATCTGCGAACTGCTCCATCGAGTCCCAAAGGGACCGGTCGTAACGTCCCAGCAAAGCCGAGTCACTGGCTGCCTTCATGGACGAGGCGGATGTCCCACACGCCTTGCGACCAGCAGAATCGATCCACCGGCTCTCCTTGTCCGGAGGCACCGTGGACGCAGGGGAGGTGGCATGAAGCTTCCGAGCAGCAGTCACGATGACTGAATCCGGTACCGGGTCCTTCCTCAAGAAGGCTGGGTCTGAGTCCGGAGCCCTGTACTTTTTCAGTATCCTGGAAGGGACAGATTTCACCGTTGCCGGCGTCAGGAATAGCTGTTCGGCGGGCTCAAGGAGCCCCGGCACCAGAGGTAACAGGGGGCGAGACAAGTGCCTCTTGTGTAAAGTCTCAAAGATTACCGAGGTAGAAGCCGTAGGCGCTTCAACCTCAATGCCCAACTTCGCCGCACCACGCAGGAGAACCTCCTGAAATGTGCTAATATCGTCTATCGGAGACACCCTAGTCTCCGGCGAATCGGACAGCGTGGGCGAGTAGGAACGGGTCCCAGAAGGAGAACGTGACCTGGACCGACGTCTCTTGTGATGATGCCTGGATCGTGATGAAGATCCGCGGCCACTCCTCGATTTGTCCCGTCTCCCCGAGCGAGACCTCGACCTCTTGGGCCTCGGACGCTCCTTCGGCCTCCCAGGGTCAGGAGCTCCAGGCTTCTTAGGAGTCTTCTTCGGAGGCGTCGGGAACTTAGGCATCGACACCTCCCTCGGTGGGATCGGGGGTGGAGGAGCAACCGGACGCGGGTCCCGCGGAGCCGGCTTCGGAGGCGGGGTAGGGGCCTTCGGAGGAGGACCCTTCGGCACAGCCGGCCGCGGAGGAGGCGTAGACGGCTTCATTGGAGTATCCACCCCGGAATGCGCCGGTCCCGGCGAGCCATCACCTCTACCAGAGAGTGGGGAGCCCCCCACAGTCCTGGGCCTGTCCTTAGGACCTCCAGACGCTGAAGACCGGCGTCCAGACGACGACCGATGTCCCCTCGACGTCGAACGGTCCTTCGGCGTCGACCGAATCACACTCCTCGACGTCGAACCGTGTCTCCGTCTCGACGTCGACCCTGACCAGATCGACGAGCCACGAAACCTCGACGACGGGCGATGGTGCCTCGACGGTGACCTCGACCTCTTCGCCGGTCTCGACGTCGACTTCCTGGATCGCTTCGACGGCGACCCTTTGGACCTTCTTGACGTCGACCTCTCCGACCTTCTCGACGTCGATCTCCTCGACCGTCTCGACGTCGGCCTTTTGGAATGCTTCGACGTCGACCTCTTCGGCGCCGGAGATGCCTTACGTCTCGACGGCGACCTTGACGACGAGGATCCCCTCGACGACGATGTCCTCGACGGCGAACGGCGGTGTCGCCTCGACGGCGAGCGCCGACGCCGGGCCCTCCGATGTCGATCACTCGACGCCGACAGCGACGACGAGGATATCGACACCGGCTTCGACGGCGGCCGGAACACGTTCCTCGACGTCGACGGGCGACGTTTTCTCGACCCAGAGCCCTGGGGAGACCTGGAACTGGCCGTTGACCGTCCCCTCGACGTCGTGGTCAGCGCAACTGACCCAGACGGAGACCTTGGGCGCGGGCTGGTCTTCCTGCCCCTGGGGAGCCCCCCAGAGGCCTCAGCATGGGTAGAAGGAGCCCCTCCTGACCCACCTCGTGCCTTCAGCTTTCTCTCCTCAAGGCCCTGAAGCCTGATCTTCTTTCTCTCCTTCAGGGTCCTTCCAGAGAAGCTTCTGCAGATCCTACACTCCTCAGGGATGTGGGAAGAGGGAAGGCAGAGAATACAGACCTCATGGGAGTCTGTCTTGGCCTTCTTTCTTGAGCACTCAGGGCATTTGTCGAATAATGCAGGCATTATTGGACAAAAAAGAGTGCAGAAACACAGAAAGAAAGCCACTAGAGTACTTTAAAAGTACCAAAAATCGAAATCAGTGTAAAACACTAACAAAAACCCTTGAAAGGGAGAGCTCAATGCTCCAGGGTCCTGCTTGCAGGAGCCGGAAAAAAGAACTGAGGCTAAGTTGGACCTGCTATGCATTCTGGGATACTGAGAGAAGGTTCTGGAAGGTTCTCTTAAAGGCACAGTATCCTAATTAAGCCACATAATGGCAGCCTATGGGGCTTGTCTGTCCAGGTTCTTCTCTCTATCATTCCTGAGGGATTTTGCTGTTAAGCAAGGGAAATCTGTACAGGCTGTGCTGTTTTGTGGATTTTATGGTGGAAATTTCTAGTTGAAGTACTGGACAGTGTAGCCTTTTGGCTGCATTATCTGTCTTTAAATTCTCTCTTAAGTGTCTATGCATTTTCTGCATTTTTTGACACTGTAAGAGATTATTTTTGATTGCTCCGGGGTCCACGCACATGGGCGGGACTATTCACTAGATTATGACTATACACAGAGATCCCCTACTACAGAATTGATATCTCAAGGAGTGCAGAGTACCAGGGCTGTTTGGGCCAGGTGGGAAACACAAGGATGCGGGTCTGAGGGGGTTGCAGCAACTTTGGGACTACACAAATGGAAAAGTGGGAGGCAGAAAAACATGGTGTATTGCCTATGGACTGTAGGTACCTGGGGGTGAGGTTTGGCCATTTTGAGTTGTTGAGAGAGACGAAAATGTCTGTGTTAGGTGGCCTGACTTTGAAAGTATTGGCATAGGACTTGCATGCGGAGTTCCAACTTGTGGACTTGTTGATGCATACTGCTGAGCACGATGGCCAGGTGGTTGTCCACTCCAAAAGGTATTTCTCCATGAGATGAATAGAATGGCAAACAGCTCAATGCCAAGTCTTCTGTGCCAGTAATGACGGAAGGAGACCCTCATTCTGTATACAGTACAAGGCTGTCAAGCTGTCTTCATTACTACTACTGTGTCCTGAAAGAGGGGGAAGGAATGCTTTGATGGCGAGATGTATGAAAGAGCATGAGATAACTTATGTGGTGTAAATGGTAACGAGGGGCCCACAATGCATGTATGGTCATGTGGATGACATGTGCCCCATCAAGCCGACTTGAGATATTCGTGGTAATGGTGACTTATGGAATGGGGACTAGGAACCACATGCCCTGAAACAGATTGTTATTTTTTCACTACTGCAGAAAGTTATGGGAACCTGCATATACCAACACTAGATCTCCCCGCTGACCCTCTACTTTTTTTTTGTAAACAGATTTTTATTGGTTCTTAACATTTTCATGTAAAGCTTAAGCCATAAAATCAATGCACTTGCTTAATCCCTTCCGCATCATCATCCTCTTCCGTATGCAACTTCACAATCCCCCCTAACCGTCCCTCCCTGAGCCGTGTCACTCCACCTTAACACCAGTGCCTTGCCTCATCAACAGTATTAGATCCTGGTCTGTATGATTTATTCCAACCATAGTCTGAGTTCCACATGTTTAGGTAGCGTAATTAACCATTTGTGCTAAACAGTTACAAGGATTACCCTTCCTTTAGGTCCCATCTCTTTCCTGGGTCCCCATACTCCCCAGAGATGCCACTGTCTAGGGAGGGTCAGTTTCCTTCATTCAGTCCACCAAAGCCTCCCACCCTCTTGCTGCCTTAAGGCAGCAAAGCCATACTTGGCATTGCGGAACAGGGCTCTACTCTCATAGCTTTACCATCTTTCATGCTCCCTGCACCAAGCCTCTATCCTGGGCCCCCTAGTTGCCTTCCAATTCCAGGTAATTTCTCGTTTTGCCAGTATAGGTGCCAGATCCAGAAACCAGCTTATAATATGAATTGTAGCCGTATGTGTGAACCAACTCAGCAAACATAGACCAGGTGAGCAAGGGATGTCCCTCTGGGTAATATCAGCTACAGTACTCAGCCAGGGCTGGACCATAACATATGGTATATTTATGCCCCCATTACACCACACCTGGGGCATGCTGCCCCGCTGTTTGAAAGAACCTGCTCACTCTACCCAGGGTAAGGTATACCCTATGTAGGACACAGAAATGTATTTATTTGAATCACCTTCCAGGATCAAATCCCCTAAATCTTCCTCCCTTCGTTTCTGGAGGCCATCCAGGGGTTTCATCATAGCCGCCCTGATTGTTTTATAAAAGCAGGAAATTCCTTACGAAGTGCCACAGGTCGTACATATGAGTTGGCAATTCTGATTTGTGGGCAGCTTAGATAATCCCACCCTGTGCTTCCTAATCACTGCTGACAACTCTATGAAGCAATAAGTGTCCCTGCAGGAGGTCAACAGTGACCCTCTACTTGTGACCATTGAGCCGAGACACATTCCTGTAGCGGGTACATGTAGAATACTATAGCGATGCAGAAAGCCATCATGCCCAGTAGGCGTATTAGGCATCTGAAAAAGTGCTAAGAGCCGCTGGAAGGCCAACATCTTCCGCAAAATGGGGTAAGCTTTAGCAGTAATCAAATTTAGTACCGCCCCTAGAAATGGCTAGGCTTAAAGAAGTCTGTGGTGAACCAGAGGCTGTGAAGCAGAGAGTTACTAGCCTGGGTATCTGTAAGGCACTAGTGGTTGCCCACGCCCTTGACCAGTCAACCACAAGGCTCAGGAAAATAAGGATGCCCCCGTCCTCAGGTGTGAAACTACTACTCCTAGGCACTTTGTGAAGACCACTGGAGCTGTGGTGACAGTGAAGGGAATCACCTTGAATGGACAACGATGGCCACATATGGAAGGAGAGGTATCAAAGGTGGGTGGGATGGATGGGTATGTGGAAGTAAACGTCCTTACGGTCTAATGCTGTTATGTAATCACCTTGTTGAAGCAGACGGAAAAAGAAACTAACAAAAGGTGATGGGAGGAATGCTTGCAATTTGTCCAAACACTGGCAATCGCTTTGGGCAGCATCCAAAACAATTGTTCTTTTGTTCACCATGCCACCTCAGTTTGGGCCCAGCCATATGGAAATCAGTCTTGACTCTGCATGGGAACAGTCCAGCCTGAACAGCCTGGCTAGGTCCCCCCTGAACCGGAACATAAGCAACCCAGGACTGTTTTCACCCAAGTTTTGGGCTCATCTGCCGGGTACAGCTTGGTTACAGTGACACAGTGAGCCGGGTACCCGTCTAGGCATACCCATGTCACTTGATCAGTACATGAAACACACAAAGGGTGATGGGAAGAATGCTTGCAATTTCTCTAACCACTGGCAATCACTCGAATAGCATACCAACCCATCATTCACAGTAGCATGGCTATGCTTGATTATTATTGTCCCTATAGTCATCCCTGGTACTCCCTCGTGCAGGTTGCTTATGGTATGCTTGCTCCCACTTCTGGTATAAGAGATTAGAGTTTAAGGAAGCAGCTTTGGAGCCTTCCCTGTAGTATACTCACTGAAAGGAGCACCTAGGCAATGCGGTTTGAAGGACACCATGGCTTTTTAGGTGTCTGTATCCTTTTTGATTTTTTCCAACATCCGATCATCCTGCTGACCGGACAGGTGCTCTGCATCAAAGGCCAGGTTGTGCAGGTGTTGCTGGACCTTCAGCTTGAACCCGGAGATGAAGAGCCAGGCATGTCATGTGCTGAGGACACTGGTGTTGACCTCTATTATCCAGTGTCCGGGGTGTCGAGGTTACAAGCGATTGTGGCATTAGAGATAGTTTTCCCCTCTCCAACTATCGTCTCACCCTCTTGCCGATTTCCTCTGAAAGATGCTTTACTAGACCCACTGAGCCTTGGCATATCAGGAATGGAGGTCAATGTAATGGGCTCTCATCCTGGGGGTAGTAACGTCTATCCCCACCCATTTACCAGAAGTGGGCAGGCTTTTCTTCTTCTTACCGGGCGAAAGAGCATTGCTCAGGCCTGAGTAGTAGTCCACATGCATGCTGTATGGGCACCAAGGGAGTCTGGTGGAATATGACCCTTGATGTAAGCAGGGTCATTGGGAGATAGCTTGTATTTTTTTCTACCTGTGGTGTTATCAGTGTGGCCTTGAAGGGCTCTTTGAAGGTGTTGAGGGCCAATTTTAGCTTACCCTTCAATATGAGGATGAACTGGACAGTTCTCGCTGACTTGGAGCATGTTTCCATGAGGAAATAATCGCCCTCAAGGAGGTCATGCATGTCTACTTTGTGAACAGGAGCGCACCTTGGATCACCTCATGGTATACAGTGGTGTGGTACGCAGGAAATGCCCTAAAAGGATAGTGATACAGCTCTGGATCCCCCAGGGGACTCACCAGTGTAGTCTTCCAGTGGTTCATCGGTGGGCGCTGGGTAAAATGGTGCTTCCTAATGGCCTTCAGGGCCAAAGTTGCTGCCTTCCTCAAAGAAGGAGTGGATGAACCCTCTGGTGAGTTTGGAGGTAATTGAGGAGGTGACATAGGTGGTGTCGGTGGAGACGCAACATAAGGGAGACTTTTAGTGAACCTGTACTTACGTTTTAAGCTTAGGAGCTGAAGGGAGCTCCTAAAAATACTCTTGTCTAAAGTTAGTTTCCTGTTCCGAGACAAAGTCCCCGAAGGTATTACTGGAGGGACGTTTGTCGAGATTTTCACTGTTTGGTGATGGATTAAAAGTAGTTTTTTGCCTTGTATACAACTGATCCTGAAATCTCTGTAGGATAGGTTGCTCTGAGTAAACGGAGCCTGCCTTTGATGGGATCCACAGTGCTGATCGTGATTTCAGAATGGACGGCGACAGAGGCCCTGGGATGGAGGATGGCCTTATTGCTGGTGTCAAGGTGGCTTCAAGGGTGATCGAGGGCTTAGAATAAACTTATGGCTCAATGGGCCGATGCGGACATTGAGAATGAGGCCCCCTCCAAACACTTAGGTCAGTGCAGACGAGAGCCTTACAGTAGAGGAGGCCACAAAGGCTATGTAGTAGTTGTAGGGCTCGACGCCCAAGCCCTGGGGGGAAGTGTTCTGCCTCGAGTCAACTGGGAGGCTTGGTGTGCGTTTTGGTGCCAACTATACTTACAACTAGCAGCGCTGGTGACTTTTGAAAGTGGTGCTGCACGTGCAGCATGTACAAAAAAATAATTTTGTGAAGGAAGAACATGCTTAAAAGTTTGTATTGAAGAGGTGATCGGGGCACATTCTATTTACAGGTACCTTTGATTTATATAGAATGTGCACCAATCACCTCTGTAGCAAAAGTTACTACTTGTGTAACGATATATCTGTAAGAGACATTAGTTAGTGATAGATTCCTTACCTTAGAATAATCCCCATCCGTCAGACTGGATCTGGAAGTTTTTGCTTAGCACTACCCCTGCGCGTCAGTAGGTGGCGTCCTGCGGTTCCGCGTCCGTCACTGGCGTCGTCAGCACCGAGATGACGTCACGGAGAGTACTTAGACGCCACCCATGCGCGCTGACGTCAGTTCTGTACAAGACTTTCCGCGCCAGGAACGCAGAGCCATGCAAGATACTGACTATTGGTGCAGAAAACTAGGGCCCTGAAAGAAATGACCTTAACCCTAGTAATCAGTTCGCAAAACGGGGGGGATGGGTGGGGCGGTAAGGAATCTATCACTAACTATTGTCTCTAACAGATATATCGTTACACAAGTAGTAACTTGTGCATCTGAACGAGACACTTTAGTGATAGATTCCTTACCTTAGAATAGATACCCCAGCAATACCAACCCCGGAGGTGGGTCTGCAAACAGGATTAGACCAGAAAGTCATGGAGCACAGACCGGCCAAAGAAGCCATCTCTCCGGACCGGACTGTCAAGCAGTGGTGCTTTGTAAACGTGTGCAGCGAGGCCCACGTAGCTGCCTGACAAATGTCTTGCAAGGGAACGCCGCATCCCAAGGCAGTAGTGGCTTTAGTTGCCCTGGTCGAATGGGCACGCAGACCCACAGGAGGCTCCTTCTTGGCCAAGGAGTAACATGCTTTGATGCACAGAACGACCCACCGGGAAATGGTCTGTTTGTGCACAGTCCGACCTTTTTTGGCGCCCACGTAGCCAACAAAGAGTTGATCATCCACCCAGAACTGTTGTGTACGCTATCCATCGAAAGCAAGCGCACGTTTTGGGTCCAGACGGTGGAGCCTCTCCTCTTCCCTAGAAGGATGCGGAGGCGGAAAGAAGGTGGGCAAAGTGATGGTCGGCCCGATGTGGAAGGGCGTGACAACCTTTGGCGAAAAAGAAGGACGGGTCCTTAAAACCACCTTGTCAGGATGAACAGAGGGGAAAGGAGGTTTAGAAGAAAGAGCCTGGACCTCACCCACTCTTCTGGCAGAAGTGATAGCTACCAGGAAAGCCGTCCTTAAGGTGAGAAGACGGAAGGGACAGTTGTGAAGGGGCTCAAAGGGAGAGCACATCAGGCAAGTCAAAACAAGATTCAAGTCCCACTGAAGCATTATGAAATGCATGGGAGGAAACGTGTGTGTAATGCCTTTGAGGAAACGGTTAACAACTGGGGACTTAAAAAGAGAAGGCTGATCAGGAAGCCTCAGAAAGGCGGAGATGGCAGAAAGATAGCCTTTGATAGTGCTCAGAGCAGAGCCCTGCTGGGCCAAAGATATAAGAAACAGAAAAACCTCAGAAAGAGGGGCAGAAAGGGGATCCACAGCCTTTGCTGTGCACCATGCCACAAATTTGTTCCACCTGCAGACGTATACCATTTTAGTGGAGGGGCGCCTGGCTGCCAGAATATCATTACAGACTTCAGGAGGAAGGTCAAAAGCCGTCAACTGTCGCCGCTCAATCTCCACGCATGGAGGTGGAGGCTGGACAGGTTCAGGTGAAGGACTGTCTCCTGCTGCTGCGACAGAAGGTCCTCCCGAAGAGGTAGTCGGATCGGGGGATCGATGCAACTACTGAGTAGCTCGGCATACCATACTCTTCGAGCCCAGTCCGGAGCCATAAGAATAACTTGGGCCCAGCCGCGCCTGATCTTCTTCAGCACTCTGGGCAGAAGTGGTATAGGCGGAAAAGCGTACAACAGACCGCAACCCCACTCGCGGAGAAAAACGACGCTGAGCGAGTGCCGCCTTGGAAATTCCAACGCGCAGAGCTGATGACATTGCACGTTCTCGTCGGTGGTGAATAGATCTAACAAAGGGTCTCCCCACTGCTGAAAGAGACCTTGCGCCACGTCAGATTTCAGACACCATTCGTGATCCAACAAGCACCAGCGGCGGAGTTCAACCGCCCTGGCGTTCAGAGAACCTGCCAGGCGTTGAACCACCAAGGTAATGCCTTGATGTTCCAGCCATGTCCAAAGGCGCAGAGCCTCCTGACATAGGGTCCAGGACCCCACCCGCCCTGTTTGTTGCAATACCACGTGGCGGTGGTGTTGTCCGTGAACACCTGCACTACACTTCCCCGGACAGAGGGAAGGAATGCCTTCAGTGCAAGTCAGATCGCCAGACGCTCCAAAAGATTGATATGGTGCCGGGACTCCGCCGGAGACCAGAGGCCTCTGATCTCCGCCTCTCCCAAGTGGCCTCCCCATCCCAGGAGGAAGGCATCCGTCACCACTGTGTGCTCCAGTTGGGGAAGGGAGAGGGATCTGCCATTGACCCAGTCGCGATTCGTGAGCCACCATTGCAAGTGTCGTGCAGTGCCCTCCGAGATCTGGACATGATCGGACAAGTTGCCCTGATGCTGCGCCCACTGGAAGTTGAGGTCCCACTGCAGAGCCCACATATGCCATCTGGCATGTTGCACTAACAGGATGCAGGAGGCCATCAGACCCAGGAGCCGGAGGGTCATCCTGACTGATACCCGGGATAGAGACTGAAAGATCGGAATCATAGCCTGAACATCCTAGACTCGCTGCTCGGGAGGATGAACCCGAAACTGCGTCAAATCCAGAACCGCTCTGATGAAGGGGAGCTTCTGAGAGGGACTCCGGTGCGACTTAGGCACGTTGATGAGAACCCCAGCAAATGCAGGAGGTCGGCCGTACTCTGAAGGTGGGCGACGACTGCCTGGGTGAGCCCGCCTTCAACAACCAGTCGTTGAGGTAGGGGAAGACTGATACCGCTGACCTGCGCAGATGAGCTGCGACCACCGCCATCACTTTCGTGAACACCTGAGGGGCACTGGTAAGGACGAAGGGGAGCACAGTAAGCTGAAAATGCTCCTGGCCTACCGTGAACCGTAGGTAACCCCGGTGAGCCGGCAGGACAGGGATGTGAAAATATGAGTCCTGCAAGTCCAACGCTACCATCCAGTCTCCAGGGTCGAGGGCAACCAAGACCTGAGCCAGAGTTAGCATCTTGAACTTCTCCTTTCGGAGGAAGCGATTGACGTCCCGGAGGTCCAAGATAGGATGCAGACCCCCTCTGTCCATCTTGGGGACAGGAAAGTAGTGGGAATAACAACCACTCCCTACTTCTGGCCCAGGAACGCTCTCGATGGCCCCCTTGGCCAAGAGGGTCGCGACTTCCTGTCGGAGAAGAACCAAATGATCCCCCAACATGCGGTGGCGCTGAGGTGGCATGGCGGGGAGACGGGAAGGGAGTAACCTTGGCATATTATCTGCAGCACCCACTTGTCTGATGTAATCTCACGCCACCGGGGGAGGTGGTGATGGATTCTGCCACCCACCGGCGTGGGGTGCTCCCTGAAGCTCAGATTAGGAGGGCTTGGAGGTGGAAGCAGCGGGGGTGAAGGTGGACGGACCCGCACGCTGGTTCCCCGACCCGCCTCTGCGGAAACCGCAACCATGGCCGCGCTGGGGCTGGTTCTGCACAGGCCTGGTGGAGGGGTGTGCCTGGGCACCTCGACCCTGGCCAAGAAAGGAACAAAAACCAGGAGTGGCCGGGTTCTTAGTAGACAGGCCCAAGGACTTGGCCGTAGCTCGCGAGTCTTTAAAGCCCTCCAGTGCACTGTCAGCCTTGTCGCCAAACAGGCTGGTGCCATCAAAAGGCATGTCCATGAGAGTGCTCTGGACATCGGGCGAGAACCCAGTCAAACACAACCAGGTGTGGCGCCGCAACGCCACAGTTGTAGAAATCGCCCTGCCCAATGAGTCGGCGGTGTTCATGACCAGGCTCTCAGGCGTAGGGTGAGTGGTCAAGAAAGCGGGGTCACCGGGCGCCGGTTGGTGGCTTCTGGCAATGTTTTTGTCCACCGGAGCCCCTGTGGCTGGCCTCGACCAAGTGCCCATGAAGACCTCTGTAAGGGCGTCATTAAAGTGAAGCAGCAGCTCCGGCGAAGTAGACTCTGTCAGGAGCACCTCGGTGAGGATGTTGGTCTTGAGGGACACTGTGGGGAGGTCAAGGTTGAGGGCCTCAGCAGCCCGACGGAGCACCATCATGTAGGAGGCACTATCTTCCATCGTAGGCGGGGGAGAGGTGAACCCCGGGTCAAAGGAGACATCGAGGTCGCCCGCATCCTCCAAGTCACCCACCCAATCTTGTTTGGAGTCACATTTCCAAACAAGCGGGTCCTCGGACCCTTCCCAGTCGTCTTCCGCCTCTGGCGTAGAAGGGGCATGTTGCGGCGGCAGTGCCGGGGAAGGGACGAAAGGCATCGGGAACGGCGCCCAGACCTGTGCTGGCTCCCAATGTGGAGCCCAGGTCGGAACAAAATGGTCTGGGAACCGGGGCAAAGGTGAGATAAACAGCACCCAGTGCGGCGCCGGGGGTGGAGCAGAGGGTGGCGCCGGGGGTGGAGCAGAGGGTGGCGCCGGGGCTGGAGCCAAGGGTGGCGCAGGGGCCGGAGCCGGCAACGCCGCACCTCGTGGCACCGGGGCCGGAGCCAGCGGCGCAGGATCCTGTGGTGCCAGGGCTGGAGCCGGTGGCGAGCTGCCAAGCCAGCAGGATCTGGACACGGGGCCGCTGGACCCGAAGGCGTGCCGGCGGGAGCCCAAGGCCTATAAAGGCGGTCCAAGGCCGCAAGGCACTCTTGCATCTGCTCGCGAGTTGCCAACGGACCCGGGTGAGACTCCCGGGTTCCAGAGGAGCCGCAGCGGGTGGGACCCAGTCCCCCTCGTCTGCCTCCAAGGAGTGACGGGGGGAGGTTGGAGAGCGAACAGGCTTCTTCAACTTCTTTTTATGGTGACGCTTACCGGAATCTGAAGGTGAAGACTTTAAGTCTGAGGAGCGACGGCTCCGGTCCCGCGAGCGGTCCGAGGAATGGCCCCTAGAACCGGAGCAGTGACGAATGCTGGCCCTCCAAAAACTTTCGGCGCCGCTCCCGCAAGGCCTTGGGAGGCTATGGCACAACAGTCACGGCAGAACCGGGAGTCGCGATCGGTCTCCAGGGAGTAGAGTCAAACATCGTGGGGGTCCGCCACCGACATATTTCGGCGACAGGCCCCACAAGACTTAAAGCAGGGCATCCCTAAGTGCACCAGGAGAAAAAGTGGGGAGACAAAAGTCTCAAAATATTGGTCAAAAAGTGACCAAGGTACGTACTCAATCTGGATCTGCACTTACTGGCGCAGAAAAAGAAAGAACTGACATCAGCGCGCATGGGTGGCGCCTAAGTACTCTCCGTGACGTCATCTTGGCACTGACAACGCCAGTGACGGACGCAGAGCCACAGGACACCACCTACTGACACGTAGGGGTACTGCTAAGTAAGAACGTTCTGGATCCAGTCTGACGCCTGGAGATTATTCTACGGTAAGGAATCTATCACTAATGTGTCTCTTTCAGATATACAGATTACATTTTTCAGCATAATTGGAGTCCTTCAAACACAGCGCTCCATCGGAGGCCAATGGGGCTGTGTCGCAGCTCTTCCACTATCAATGTAGTGTTGATTATGAAACCCTGAATTGCACATCAGGCTAGTAACAGCAAAAAACACCAGCCAGTCTGACATGCATAGTTCATTAACACAACAAAGCCTCATTTAGTCATCGCTAGATTGCTCAGTACCCTCGCCCCTACCCTACAGGAACCAAATGCATGGAGAAATGGAGTCTGTCTGGGGTGTAGTGGCTCGCAGTATGGGGTCAACGCCCCCACGCTCCTCAGTCAAATAAGAAACAAGATGGCAGTGGTAATAACAGGCTGTAAGCATCTCTGTTACAAAGGTAAATGCAATGTGAAAATAAGTATAGTGTGCTCAAATGAACAAACACTTTGATATCCCAGTAGTGTGCTTTAATATATGCAAAACAAATGCACATATATAACATTATTTTACAATTCAGAGCACAAAAAAGTAGAGTGGTTTTTGGTCCGTCACTGTTCCAGATCCAATTTTAATTTGTAAAGCACTCCAAAACAGCAAAAGTTCAAACAAAGTCTACATGTAAACAAAATTAAAAGGCCAAAGATCTGTTGACACATAAGTTGATAGATGACGCACACAGCTGACATGTGTTTTGTCGAGTTGACAACTTTTTCAAGGCTTGAAATTTTTATAACCCCGTCTGTCCTTTTCAAATCATGGGTATGGACATCAAAAGCCCCCTTTGCATTTAGGAGGAGTATGCGATAGATTCAACCCATAGGAAATCGAGGCTGCGGGTGGATCCAGAGTTGGATCTAATGAAGAAACAAATGCTCGTAGGTGTGTATATTTCACCTCTTGGTTTAAGATGAAAAGAGAGACTCCAGAGAGTAACATGGGCGCACGTTGGCCCATTAATCAGTAGGGGGAGGCTCGTAGTAACTTGGCAGGCAGTGTCGGGGGTAAATGTTTATATCGATGAGCCGACCTTGCGTACAACCCTTGCTTTTGTTTGAGGGCTGGAGGTTGTCAAGGTGATAAGCTCCTGGTCAAAGTTAGAGGTAAAAGCCCCCTGAGGCCTCAATGATGGGTGATCGGGCCGGAGGCCCAAATGGCCATCATCCTCTCCTGCCGGAACGGTGAGCAATTCTCTTCTTCGACAATGTCATCAGGGGTGTCGTCAGAGGCATGCTGCTGCTTTTCTGAGGGGCCCACCTTTACCGTCGATACCGGAAGGTCTTACTCGAGCGGAAGGTGAGGTGTGGTCGGGGAGATGAAGAGGTTGGTGATCAGACCACAGATATTTGCCATGGCGCTGGGGACAGTATTGAAATGGCATTCCATCACCCACTTGTGCATTCTTTGCGGGGAAATCAGTGAATGCTTTCCTCCGAGAATCAGAATTGAATTGCACCTTCTGGGCCCAAGAACACAAAGAATGTGTCAAAACTCGGGTAGAGCACGCCCAAACCCGGTGGCAGCAAAAAACACAATCTAACATTGAGTTGGTGCCCATGCACACTGCCAACTAATCAAGGAGTCAGTGCGTCTCGTGACTTGAAAGACTTTCTTCAAAGAAAAATAACTTACAACAACACTAGATGGGAGCAGTATGCAGAGCATGTGTATCCACAGCATAACATGCTCCGAACTTATTGTTTCAGATAATCAACTACATTCTCAAGCAGGATGAACCTCTTCTAGATTCACATGTTTTGCACTGAATATGTAGCATTATCGTTATAGGATGAGGTGTGTGATGGGTGGATAGTACTGAATGTGTTTTAACCCCAACTGGCCCATCTGCCCTTCGTTTCTTGCCTGAATGTCCACACAGTAATGCTTGATGAAGAAGCATATGGAAGACAGCGAAGCACCTAAGCAGATGCTATTGTTCACATAGGCTGGGGCTGTTCACTTTCTTCTTGTTGAATGTGCTCGGGATTTGAATTCTAACATTTTCCTGCCATGGACAGCATATCTGGATCATTTAAACAATTACTCTGGATACAAGACATTTGGTTACAAGGGCGCCCTTTGGACTATGAGAAGAAAGCCACAAAATGTGTGTTGTCCTTATTACTTGTGTTGCTTGCACATAATATGCAATCAGCCTACGATATCTATTGTATGTAGTGTTCTGTCTGCGGACGTTTTCAGCTGGTGGAAAGAGGTAGAGAACTGAATAGTCTAGATGACTTTGAATTTTGATATCGCCTTTAGGATGAATTTTCTGTTTGTTCTAATCACTACTTTATCTTTATTTATTTGAAAATGTGGTTCCTGCATGTTCAGTGCTTGGACTTTATCCACTCGGCGTTGCAATGTGATTGCTAGCAAGAAAGTCTTTAAAGTAATCTGTTTCAGTGAGGCCTTACACAAGTTCAGATGGTGGTTTTAACAGTTGATTTAGAACTATAGTTTTTTTAGGTTCCAAGTTCATGTCGGGATTGATCTTGGTGGGTGTGTCTTTTAACTCCTTCCAGGAACCATTTAATAACTGGTAGCTTGAATAGTGTTTTCCTGGCCCCCGGTGAATGTCACTATTGGTGACAAGCATACTATGTGTGATGCGTATGCTAGTTTGCAATCTAACACATGCATAAGACATTTTGGTAAAATTGATTACAATTATGTCATCCCTTGTCAAAATAGCTTTTTCCAATGTTGAAAACAGTCACTTTGAACTGTGACATTTATGAGAGGCTGGTCTTCTTGCCTCTTTAACAACTACTAAACATCTTTTGGGAAGATGTACAAACTCTACGTTTTCTGAACCAGGCTGCTAAAGATAGTTGCTTTGATGCCAGATGGCGGCTGCAGGTAATGTGTGAGGTTTGACCAACTCTTCACCTGTCCCGATGGACATTGCCATTAGGAGCAACTATCACAGCTGCGGAAGCTATTATAATCAACTGCATATTCAGAGTTCTGCACTTGTTCATTATTTCTTGCAAAACTGGTATTTTTTATGGTAGAGAATAGCCAAATGCCCTGAACTTAGAGACAGTACATCCCCACATAATGATACCAGGGCATTTTAGAATTTTCAGTTTTCTACTGTCCTACACTGGTCTATTTTGGCGATCCCTAGTTTTTTTTTAAAAAGTCCTCTAGCATTTCATTGTAGAGCCACTACTTGTGAGAGATACCAGCTTAGTTTGTCTTCCTAAGTGGTTATCTGTGTGCTTAGCTGTTCTGGCGAGTGGACGAAGGCAATTGTGAGGTTTAGTACTGCCCCATTTCTACATGTCCTAAACTATTCTTAATGGGATACAGTACTTTGTCCTTGTTTAAGTAAAACATCGTGATTGTGTTGTCTGTCTGCATTACCACTACTTTGGCTTTTATGATTGAAATACACAAATTGCAAGAAAAACGTTTTTTAGTTTCAAAGAATTTCTTTAATGCTACTTCTATTATTCAGTGACAACGTAGGTGAAATGTTCCCATATGAGCACCCCACAATTTTGTGTGTCTGTCTATATTCTCACAGAAGGCAGCAGTGTTCCAAACAGCCTACCAATCATAATGTTCGATTCTGTCCACAATTCTAGAACTTAAAAACAAAGTAACAACTTGATCGTCCCACTTCCACTTGCTCTGTGACCACGGTTTGCTGGTCCACACCGTTATGGGTCCTTCAGGAGTCTCACATGTGTACATATGGGAGGATTGGTATGCATTACATTATTATGCCTAATAACCTCACCACTGCCAGACTATCAGAGACTGTGACTAAAAGTACACGCAAATTTGTTTCTGCAGTGTCACAATTATCTTTTCTGTGGGAACTCACAGCGCAAATTTGCATACAGATGTGCTGTCAAGATGAATGCTTTTTACTCAGTTGGCCGACAGAATTACAATTTTAATATTGATAGCGGTACCCAATTTGTGTAGCAGTTGGATAACTGTATTGAGGCTCTCCTGGCTTTGTTGATAAGAATTCCCATTTACCCACAAATCGTCTAGATTTGGGTATACAAAAGTGAGCTGTGGTATGCAGCTCTCAAAGCAAGACATTTTGTAAACACTTGTGGGGTTGAATTTATACTGAATAGTAATATCTTGAACTGATCATGAGTTTCCCTTTTTATAAACCTCAGGTAATTCCAGTGACAGTGATTCAGTGGTATACAGAAGCAGTAACTTTTTAGGTTGTTCATAGGTAGGTAGTCTTCATCTACTAACACATGAAGGACTCCCTGTAGCCCTGCCACCATGAATGTAAACATTACATTACAGTGTATTTAGCATAGGCTGCTAACATAATGTCATGTAAAAATGAAATAAAATGCTACTTGAAATTGTGAATATATGCAACTGTACTATGGATATGTATATTTTAATACGTGAGATTCTAAATAAACTTTCCTCTTTAGATATGTTCGTTTGTTGATTGTGTTGATATCCAATCTAACAATATTTGTGTCTGTCCCGCTCTGAAATTAATTTAATGCAATATTTAAAGTGCAGTTAGTGGGGTTTACTGGTCTGTTTTCAGGTAGAGGTCTGCAGGGCCACTTATACTGACAATAAATCCCACTTCTACGTTGCCCCTTCAAAGTAAGTGATGGCCAGTATGGTCTTGTTAGGTTTCGTTTTGCTACGAGGAAATACACAGTAAACACTCCGGTGTTTTCTTTGCGTGGGTATAGCAGTTTCTATAGCTTACTTTTTAAAGAGTTACTGCACTTTCTTTATTAAAACAGCCTTTTGTCGACTTGATATCCATGTTTGATAACATTTAAAACCCATTTGTCTTTTGTGATTTGTAACTATTTTGGGAGGAGATACTGAATTATAGTCCATATAGGTGTTGTGCATTATGGGGGAGAAATAATAGAGAAAGATTGTAAATTGCTTGCCTTGGCTCTTCCTTAGTGAGACTGGATCGATGGTGAGCTTTGGCGCCATTGCGAGGTTATCTGTGATGTATTGTGACTTTGAGCAGACTGTGTGTGCACAAAGTGGTTGCGCCAGCTATTCCCCTTTTAGGACTTCGCATTCCCATATGGAAGGTTCCCCTTGTATTTAAGGCCCATATAGCTATAACAGTGTTGTTGCCTTATTCAATTTATCCCCGGATTCAACCCACAGTACTTGCCAAAGTTCATTTATGTTAAGAGGGATCTTAATTATTTTACTTTGTAACTCTAGCTTGATTCCAGATAGGCATATCATCCCTGTATACAACTAGATGCTGGCTGTGTCTGCAGAGTCCAGTGAAGCCTACTAGATATTGTTTTCCCCAGAGTAACTACTTTCTTTGCGCTCTTCTCAAATTCTTCAGGGAGTTGTTGAACGAGTACCTCTATATCCCCCCCATTGTTTGTGGGAATACTAGAGAGAAGAGCAACAGTATAAGTGACACTGAGTCGCTACTACCTTCACCATTTTCTTGACAACAACATCTAGGCTTTTGCTAACTCCATCTGACGGTGCCCAGTAATTGCCATATTACTGGTGATTTTCACCGCTGTTTTAATTATTAGTGAATCTGCTTCAGTGTGAGCTTTGATGTATTCTCAATCTAGCAGAAAGGGTCTGTACTTCTCCACTCAAGTGCCAAGAACTATGCAAGAAGCTGCTTCCCTGAATACCTTGATAACCTGCTGCAAAACAAGCAGCACTGGGAGGAAATTACGTTTGCACAGTTAAGGGTGTAAGGTCTCTAAAAGGAACTATGATTCATCCTTTTCTTCCTCTGCTTGTGTACCTGATCTTGCAAAAAACATTGTTCTGCATTCTGTCCATCAATTGTTGTTTTTGCATTTGTCACCCCGAGTGGGACAGGTACGCTCAGACGTGAGTCCCATGCTCTCCACACCACTGGAGTCAAGCTATCCAGGCTGATGACGGCTGATAGCCAGAAACCGGTCCTTGGATGCTTGATTCGGGTCCAGGAAAGACATGGCTTGGCAGTTCGGGCTGGACTGTTCCCAGGAGGCACAGGGTCAAGGCTGATTTGCATATGGCCATGTCTGACCTGGGGTGGTGTGGAGTGCAAAAAAACGATGGATTTAGGCCCAGATCTCTGTACTGGGGTGAATGTATGACATTGTTCTGCATTCTGTTCATCAATTGTTGTTTTTGCATGTGTACCTGATCTGTCAGCTGTTCTTTTTACACCACCGGGAATAAAAATGTATCTCCTCAGGAGGTAGAGTACTAGATGGAAAGGTCGATCTCTCTCGCAGGGATTCAGCATTTACATGCTCTTATACATTGTTATCTGAGGTCAGTGTGCCTTCATGTCGTGTCTCTTGTGTCCTTATTTATTTGAAATCAAGGTCTGTGTACATGCGTCTCTGCTTCTGGGGAACAAAGTTTAAGTTTTCCCCTTTCATTTCTGCCTCTGGGCACAGGCTTTGTTGGCATTTGCTTTCCTGTTTCGTAGAAAAGCAGTTATTTAGGCTATGAGCCTATGCTTCCGTTTTTTTGACAAGTGTGCTTTTGTCATGGACCGTCTGAATAGTTTTCTTTTTAAGTTGTCATTTGTGAAACGCTTTGTCCTTAGCCTTTCGCTGGCCTCGAGCCTCCTCTTAGACTAAGCAGATGGTTTAGGCTTCCTTGGTACATCGGCCTTTTGTTTTCAGTTTGTTTACGGAGTCTCTATGCTTTTCATTCGCTGATGTTTTCGACATCAAAGGTGTTGCGTTGTCCCTGGAGTCCGAAATCTTTGACTCCAAAGAACTCCACACCTGAGACATTGCTGGCTTTTGCTTGCTCTGTGTTGAAAAAAATTGTTTTGGTTGTGTTTCGGGTATCTTTATGTCTACTGGAATCATGTCAGTCACACAACTCATGAAATTGCAGTCTCTGTGCCTCCTCTGTACTCTCCATGATAACGGAGCGCTACTCATTGGATAGGTGGCACATTCAGCCTCGCTCTGCTCCTTTGCATAGCATGCCCACCACTCTTCTCCACTGTCTTTAAAGTTGTTGGCTTGTAATGAGTGCAAGTTTTAAGATTTCAGACTTATGGCCCAAAGGCTCTAGATCTTCTGACTACCTAATTATGCAAGTTGTTAATGGCACTTCAAGAAAAATTAAAAAAAGACTGCTCTCTGGTGGCAGGGCTAACCGCCGAGCAAGCTGTAGATTTTGCTCCCATGACTGGGATGCTCCAAGAGCTTCCGATATTGGACTTGGGAAGATTTTGAATCTTTGGAAGGCAACCCATGAAGCAAAGGGAACTATCCCTTGATAGGCCCTCTGTGCAATCCCATCCAACACACTCAGACTGACTGGGCCAGAGAAATTGGGGCTGCCCTCTCCGCCCTGAAAGAAAGCCTGGCTGTAGAGCAGTCAGAGGGCAGGAACTGCAGGCTGCACCCTCTGCCCAGTTCAACCAGGGCCTCGGCTGCATACACCCAGGCTGTTATTTCTAATAACCAGGACCTATCTGGGGGTGGGTGTTAAGCCACAAGAGGCCTAGTGGAGAGTGGCAAGGATGCGGTCCAGGCGTCAGGGAGCTCTGGCAAAGGGGAGAGGGCCACGAGGCATCACACACCGGCAAATTAACCCCCCCCCCAACTACATTTTGATAATGGCAGCGCCAGTGATTGGCCACATGAGGTCCTGCAGCAGTTTCTTCCCCTGGACTGCTACCTTCTCACCTTGTGGCATAGTGCATTGAAGATGCATTCAGGCACCATTCTGGTTTGGTGAGGGGGTGATTCAGGGGATGCTCAGCATGGCCACAATGTCTATTTCCAAGTCTACTTGGGGTGACTGGGGTGAATGCAAACCGGCATAGCAGTACTGCCATCATTTGGAGGAGACAGGACTAGGTACGAGTGGGATGCAGAAAACAGAGTCTGAAGGGTGCAGGAAGATCCATATTTCCACTAAAGGCCTAGACTGAAGTGCAGAGACACTCCAGTTATTGTTAGAGAAGGAGGCTTGCTGTTCATCAAAAAAGAGATCACAACTCTAGCATCTATATGCCTCTGAGATTACCTGAAGCCCCTCAAGGAAGTTTGCTGATTTCCTGTAGGGCAGAGGCGCAATCCACCATGCAGTGCACCAGCAGAGTAACCATACTGGAGATATACCTTCAAAGCTTTACAACACACTGCTGCTCTGACTATCAACTTGTGTCCAGGGCCTGTTTCACAGTCAGCATCTTTATGTCCGTCTCCAAAACATAAAGAACAAGCATTGTATCCCGTGAGTAACGCCCCCAATGGGCACACCTTCAAAATATTTCAGGAATATTTCGGGAGCTTTTCTGCCCGGACACAAACCGGGGACCATTTGAGTGTCAGGCGAACGTAATGACTACTACACTTCAGACTGGGCAGAAACACCTATTGGGCAGAAATGTTCAGAATAATCATACTATATACTATGGAAGTAATAGTATTGAACTGAAAATAAAATAAAATACAACTTTATGAAACAATCAATACGAAATATTCTTGACATTTTTTGAAGGTGTGCCCATTAGGGACGTTACTCTTACGGGAGACCGTGCTTTTTCTTTATGTTAATTCACCCTCAATCTCAGGAGGGTTCACCAAGAAGGCACCTAGAAACCCTATTAACTTGTGATTATCTGATTACTTTAGGAGTGCAAACGTCCACGTTCCAATTGGATTCCACATTATATGTCTCAAAAACATCTCATTGTTATACTGACCCTCCCCACTGGCCCGTCTAGTTGTTGCCATCTGGGAAAGTTCCAGATTCCATAGATCATATATAACATCTAAAGTCATCTTGTTTTGTGCACTTTAACTCCCGGAGTGCAATGTTCCATATGAACCCACCCGAAGTCCCTCTCAATGTTTTGTTGTTGAAAATAAACAGCCTTAATAGTGATGCCAATCACCCAAAAAAGTCCTGACTTACTTTAGACACAAACACATTGACATAGCACATGTCCAGGGACCTATTTATAACCTAAAGAGGCAGAAAAAGTGAGAAGGGATTGGTAAGTGAGGTAGTTTATAGCAGCCAGATAACCCAGAAGACTGGGAGACCAAGACAGACAAGCTAGCGCTGTAAAGAAACGTGGGCTTGCTATACTCATAAACAAACTATTTCCCTACAAAGTGCTAAAAATGTGGACAGACTTAAAGGGTATAAACGCATTTATGAAAATCGAATCTTTGAGGCATACTCTCATACTAGGCTCCATATACATGTCAAACAATAGTATAGCAGAGTTTCTCTCACGCATCTCGAGGCTCATCACTAAATTTGCTTCAGCCAAGGTACTTGTGGGGGTGATTGCAAAACCCTGATCTCCCCTATGCTCTATGATGCTTTTAAAGAGGAGGAGAGCACTAACTCCTTGAGCACCATATCTACCAAAGCTGGCATCCCCTTTTTTCCAAAAGAGGGCAAAGATCCACTGGACTGCTGGAGTTGTAGGTTCTTCTCCATCATTACCGTGAAGGTCAACATTTTGGTTAAACTCCCAGCCAGTAGGCTTGGTAAAATCATACCATCCCTGATCCACCTCACACAGGTGGACTTTGTTCCTGGGCGCTCATCTAGGAACCATCTGACAACATTGGCGCATCCGGGGGAAATGCTTTACAAATTAAAGGAAACATGCTCATTGTCAAGGGGAGAAGGGTGGCTATGCCATACTCGCGTCATCAAAGCTGCACCCTTGTCCTACATAGTTTGCCTGCCTGTGGCTCAGAGGATGAATGACTGAGCAGAGACTGTCCTGATAAAGTGTTCTCAAGCTCACGTTCTCGTGCTGGCGAGAGCAAGACAGTTAATCTTCTCAAAATGGCCACCCGTATGTGGCACCACTTCCTGTATTGTAGGGTTACCACATACCGCGGTTTGTGCCCAACTACTGATCAGTATTGTCAAACGTACACCAATTGAAAAAGGAAGAATCTAGATTAGATTTAGATAAAAGAATAAAAATTAACAATGATTTCTAAATGCTGAAAAAAGTTGAGGCTCCAGTATGTTTTATGCTGGTTTGCATACGTGAGTTGACAGATGACACTTCCCATAATTAGTGGTGGGACAATAAAAAGGCAATGGAAAGACAAAAATCTGAATAAAGGAAACCAAAGTTTATAATGCTGAGTTTCAGAGAAAATTGTCATTGCGTATAGCGTACCGGGCGTGAAAAAGGCCTATTCTACGTCACATTTAGTATTCCTGTGAAGAGGGATATCTGTTCACGCACGTACCCAAACCAGCATAAAGCTTACTGGAGGCTCAACTTTTTTCAGCGTTTAAAAATTATTCTTATTCTTATATCTAGATTTTTTCTTTTTCAATTAGTGTACCTTTGACAATAACGAACCGGTAGTTGGGCACGAACCGCGGTATGTAGTAACACTAGAATACAGGAAGAGGTGTCACATACGGGCGGAGATTTGAGAAGGTAACAGTCTAGCTCTCGCCAGCACGACGACGTGAGCTTGAGAACGCTTGATCAGGTCAGTCTCTGCTCAGTCATTCACCATTGGAGCCAGTCAGACAATGCAGGGCAAGGGTGCAGCTTTGATGACGTGAGTACGGAATAGCCACCCTCCCCCCAATCCCCTTGACAACAAGCATTTTTCCTTTGATTTGCAAAGCATTTCCCCAGTATCTAACTTTTTTCAATTATTCTGATACTGTCTTTGCAGTGTTTGACTACAACGCCCCTTCCCTCCTGTGAAGAGCTCATGGGGCTTTATTATAGTGATAACAATGTATGTCATAAGGAATGTTGTTTCTCCGACTAGATCATTATTTATTTTAAAGATTTCCATTCACCTTCATCCTTAAGTTTAAAACTAAGGATTATCTACCATGGCCTCTCGTGCAGTATTAAGTAATTCACCACATAGAGTGTGTGATTTATGTTCATCGTTTTGTAATGTCTTGCTAGCCTCTTCTTTTTTTAAGGCAGCTCAACACTATTGTTAACAATCAAATAGTTCAATTTTGCAAGTGTGAAAAATATATCGCTTCTTTCCACAAGTTGATGATGTGTTTGTACATTAAGATGCTTTAATGTGTTAACTATTTTTGATGTCCTACCTTTCCAGATCTTAACCCAAAGGTATACCTAATAAGGTATTGTATTTGCATGAAAACAACAGTTTCATCATATTCTTTATTCACCTTAATAATAATTAAGAAGACCTATTTGGTTTGTGTAAGAGTGGAATAAGGGATCATTTATCCTGGTCCTGACGAAAAGCCTTAGGGGATAGGCTAGAAACATGTAGACCAAGAGACAAACATCCATTACAGTGTAAGATTCCCCTTCCCCCCTTTTTAATAATACCAGCTAGAGGATTTAATAAAGTTTAGACTCCACGTAGCCAGGCATTTTTTAACAAAACTCACCTACTTGACCCTCCCACCCTCATATCACCAATCACTTAATCACTCAATAGTCAATACCCTACAAAGTGCTCCCACGTCTCCGTCGGTTGTAACACGGCCCATCCTGCAGCGGGGCAGTAGAAACCAGATGATGAAGCATGCCACCATGGGACATCTTGGTGGGTGAGGGTTATTTTGAGAAAACACATTGTTTTCCTTGAACTATTATTAAGACCTACATGTGGGACCGTTACTTCTAGGACGAGTGGACTCTTTTTGGTTGCTTACATTAGATAGGAGGCTGAGTCCACAACAAACCTGACCTCCCTCTCCCGCATTTGTTTGATTAATAATGTGCAGTGCTGCCTTAAAAAAAATATATATGGCACGATTATGTACAGTATCACAACAGAAATAAACATCTTCAGATTGTGGCTTTCTTTACAATTTCAAGAAACAGATGTCGGGTGAGACAAGATTAATCAACATGACCAAGCACTTGAGCAACAAGAGAAGTCTATAAATTCACACAATAAAAGGGGAGTGTTCAATTATACAATCCAATCAAAACCACAACTTGAAAAGTAGTGCCTTGGAGGGTTTTTAAATAGACTCCTTCCATGATGTGAAGCATGGCTTCATTGGAAAAAAACAAGCATTGGCAATGCCAATAAGTTGCACCTATATGAGACCTGTTCACATTGTCAATGTTTTTTTTTAACGTTGCAGAGCAGCGCAGGCTTTCGTGCAACATGGCTTAATGTAAATAGAAACAAAGAGCTACAGAGCAGCCGGCATTGACCATGTCATAGTGATTTTTTTTTGTTTACTTTAAGGCATGTTACACAGTAACCCGACCTGCTGTGCAACATGTCGAAAAATACATAGATAACGCCAATAGGGGTTGCATAGGGTAAACCTATTGGCTATGCCAATGCTGGGTTCTTCCTGCTCTTCCCCAACCAATGATGCTGCTTGAGGATAAGATCATGACTGCAAGTTCAGTCTCTCCTTCCAGAAAGCCACACCTTTCCCAGCACCCCTCCTCCTTTCTTGCACCAGGGAATGAGGAGAGAACAAGGACGACAGGGTAGACTTTTTTCTCCTTTATGCAGCATATCTTGGTAACTCACTAGGAAAAGCTCAGCAGATCGACCGAAACACTACTGGGGCTTATTTTCACAACCAGAGTACAATATGCAGGGCCAGATGGGTGTTTGGAATTTATCTCAAATCTGTCACACACAAAAAAGAAAAAGTGGAACCAAAGTACCTGAGGGACTTGTGTATACAGAGGGGCAGAATGTGAACACACCACGCCTTTATTCATAACCATAGTGGCCACATTAATCTAGACCAAAGATAAATAACCCAAGCCTGCTCGTTAGAGAGTTAGGAACTGTCCTGAGGGTGGTTTAACACACACTACACCGTAACTCGTTTTTATTACCCTTTCTTAAGTACTCAAAGCCTGCAATGCAGACATCCAAAGATCAGATCCCCTCAAAAAAAAATCTACATCCACGCGGAGATAGTATATATTCTAGTCAATATGCAGGAATGGCATTTATTGACCCATATAATGAATGATCTTGAGTCAAAGTGATAGTACTCATAACCATCTGGTCTTATTCTTTAATCTTTAAGTTTTCTTTCCACTTCCCAAGATTGTATCAGCGGTTACCTGAAGGTAGAGGGAACCAAATGGAAAGAAAATACTAATGTATGAGAAGCAATCGGGCACATACAGGTTTAATTTAATCAAACATTCTTCTGTAAAACGTGGCACTCAGGCAAAATATTTCTGGTATGAAAAATAAGAGCACAATAAATTGTTCTTTTTTAAATTAGAAATGGAGCAAGTAGGACCAATTTAGGGATCTCACTGAGTGGAAAAATGTTACAAATATTTGCTTCACTTCAAAAAGAAAGAATGGGGAAAGGAGCAATGGGTCAAATTGCCCTTGTGGAGTGAGCCTTGGGTTTCATAGATAAAGGATGTCCGGCTTTAGAATGGCAGAATGGATGGTAGATGCAATCCACCTTGCAATTGTGGATTTTGTCACAGCTGTTCCTGGCCTTTGACCACCATAGGAAATAAATAATTGATCAGATTTTCTGATGGACGCAGTACGTGAAATATAGAATTTCAGGCACCAAGGTATGAAAAGACTTCTCAGCAGAGGAAGACGGATTTGGAAAGAAAGAACGCAGTATAACCGGTTCATTAGGATGGAATGTAGAGGAAACGTTCGGAATAAACATTGGATTAGTTCTGAGGAGGACATAATCATTTGTGAATTTCAAATAAGGTCATTTGATAGTGAAAGCCTGGATTTCACTGACTCTCTGAGCAGAGATGAGTGCCACTAAAAGGGTCGTTTTCAAGGAGAGGTACCTGAGGTCAGCTTTATGAACAGGCTCAAATGGATGCTTCCTAAGCTACTGTAACACCAGATTAAGTCTCCATTCTGGAGGAGGAGCTCTGACGAGTGGAAAAGTTCTGAAAAGCCCCTTTCGAAATAGTTTGATCAAGTGATTAGAGCAAAGGGATGCAGCTCCTGCAGAACGTCTGTAGGTCGAGATGGCCGCTAAATGTAACTTAACCGACGTAAACATAAGACCAGACTTAGATAATGATAGAAGATAAGGCAGAACTTTATCTGGAGAACATCTTAAAGAATATATATCTTGGTCACTGCACCAAGAACAGAATTGCTTCCATTTAATAGCATACATTTTTAAAGTAGAAGCAGCTCTTGGTCTAGAAAGAATATCTCTACAATCCTGAGGTAAATGTATCTCCTTAAATTCTGTGAATCCAGAAACCACGCATGAAGATGCAATTGGACTGAACGAGGATGAAGAATCTGGCCCTTGCTCATTGATAACCGGGTCGGAACTGCTGGAAGGCAGTACGGTCTGCGTTTGGACAGTAGGAGAACCCCTGTGAACCAATGCTGACTCAGCCACCGTGGCGCAATGAGAATCATGCAGCATGGTTCCATTTTGAGCTTGCGCAGAACTCTTGGGAGCAACGGAAAGGGGGAAATGCGTAAGCAAAGATCCCAGTCCATCTCATCATGAAGGCGTTACCCCAAGAACCCTTCTCTGGCTCCCAACTGACAATGAATGGGCACGTCCGATTGCTTTTGGAGGCAAAGAGATTCAGATTTGGTGTGCCCCACATCTGAAAAATGTGTTCCACCACTGATTGATCCAACTCCCATTCGTGACACGACTTCAAAGTCCTGCTCAGAGTGTCCGCTAGAGTGTTGTGAATTCCCGGCAAATGTTCCACCTTTATTGTGATGTTGTGAGAAAGCAGCCATTCCCAAATGCTTTGAGCTTATTGAGACAGTATGTGTGAACGGGTACCTCCTTGCTTAAGTAAGGCATGCAAGTGGTGGTGTTGGTTCTGATGACAACTGTTGACACATGAAGCCTTGGGAGAAAAGACTGCAACGCCAGGAAAATGGTTCGGAGCTCTAAGAAATTAATATGCATTTTTGCCTTTGCAGCTGACCACTTTCCTCGTATGCAAAGATCTTGGAGGTGTGCGCCCCACCCTTCTAGGGAGGCATCTGTAGTGAAGATGAACTCCGGCACAGAAGGAAGAAAAGTGAGCCAGATTGATCCGCGCTTCCCCATATTTGAAGTTATTCTCACTATGTCGTCAAACGACCCGGAGATTTGTCGCCATTGACTATCTAGCTCCTTTTGGATCGGTCTCAACTTAGACGGGTGTGAGGTACCAAGACCAGACAATGTACCCAAAATATAGCAACACCAGGGAGTAGTTTAATTATAAACAAGTTCCCATCAGTCCACCATCGAGACCGCCCTTCATCATCTGGGATCTTTTATGTTTATAAATAACACAAAGAGGGTAAAAAAACCTGGGCTGGCAGATAGCTAAGCCATGCACAGGAAAAACCGTAGTGTTATTATAGATGTGCGAAGAAAGCGTGTATACTCGGGGAACTGAAAAGCAGTGCAAAGAAAAAGTGTATGTGAAAGAGAGAAAGGCTCTAAAATTAGGTCGTGATCGGGAAAACAAGTTTAATAAACACCCTCACACTCCTAAATCAATAAAAACAGTGCAAAATTAGTGGTGTAACAAATGACCACTAAAAAAGGTGTAAGGTCGACATGTTTCTGCAGACAGTTGGAGTCTAGTGATCTCCTGCTGCTTCTTCAGGACCATTAGTGCTACTGCTGAATTAAAATAACAAAAACCATATCACCTGATGGTGTATGTGTGTTCATCTTCTCATCCTAAGAGAAAAAACGTATATAATAGGGTACAAAGTCGAGGATACTTTTAACAAAAAACAACATGCACTATGTGCCATCATTTTAATGTGCTGGTCGTAAACAATTATCGACCCTCATCTCGGACTGTCAAGGTCAGTCTACAATCACCACTACAATTAATATGTAGAAGTAAATTCACTCACCCTCGTGATGGGAAGGAACTGCCCCACCTCACCTGGCACGAGCTCAGGTAGTGGATGCACCGCACTAAGAAAAAAACAACAATTAAACAGATGTATCTACACCTGTAATCCTAGTCCAATTGATCTCAACACGCGCCACACACGGCGCCCCGCCCCGTCATTGCCACAGAACCCCACCTGGTTGCGTGGGTAGCTTAATTAAAATATAACTCAAGTTTGATAGTTATTGGGTTCCCATGCCCAACCTCATGACCAAACGTCACTTTCAGAGCATCTCTACAACTTTTCAAACTATCTTCATGCATTGCAAAGTTCGAAATCCACAGATAGTCAAACGCTCATCACTCAGGCATAAGCTGACTCACCTATCCGTCGGTGCACCGGTCGTCCCTCTAAGCTCTCTCGTAGGGAGGAACCGACGCGGTGCACCGACGAGGTTTAAATGCCTTCATCCGCCTTAGTGTTTGGGGCGGGCCAGGCGTTTCCTGACGCGTCTAGTGCGTCATAGCGTACAGCGCGCCCTCAATGCTATGCTGGTAGTCATGGGAATTGTAGTTCCCACGGAATATTGATCTGCCGCGTTCGCCGGTTCGAGTCCCCTTTAGGGGACATGCGCAACAAACAATACCAGCCTTAATTTAAATTAGACAAACGGGGAGCTAGTCACAGGACGATATTATTATTAAAAACCAATTAATACTCAGTGGCCAATTAGCGCGCTGATGATGGGAAATGTAGTTCCCAAAGGACATAGTCTCCCACAGTGTGGATTCCAGACCTCCTAAAAAAACATGAGTTACAGGGAGCTCCCAACCAGATTAGAAGATCTTCTTTTGGCAATATATTTAATAAAGAAAACCCTCTGTACATGAATGAATTAGAAGATCCTCTTTAAGGAGTGTATTTAACAAAGAGGTCCCTATGTACATGAAGGGATTAAAAGATCTTCTATTAAGCAATGAATTTATCAAAGAGGTCCCTACGTACATAGATCAAGGGGACCCAACGACGCTCAGTATTGGGTAAAGATAGTTGGACTTAAGGACCACAGTAACCCAATCTGACAAAAGGTCACTATGTCCATTACAATTTGATGTATCCTAGAATAGGATGCTTCAAGTTACCCGAGGAGTGTTCCCAGCAACATGATAGCCATCCAATCACTATATTACAAAGCATGTAGTTTGACTGAGATCCAAATCCGATGACTAACTTGAACCAGTATTGCAATTAAAGGGACATCCAGGGGATGTCATCATTCAACCCAAGTTTGTCACTTCGAAGACGGTAGACCCACTTCTGTTCACATTTGAACAAAAATTTGGAAATGTCTGTTACTGATGGAGGAATCCATGGTTGGTCTAATACCGTCCAAAGGATGTCAGTAGGTTGGTGACCCACCTGCACAAAGTGATTCGTCAATTTGGTAGCCTGTTTGCAGCAACGAATCGAACTTTTATGTTCAGAAATTCTGAGCTTGATTTTACGGGTGGTCATCCCTACGTAGTTCAGTTTGCATGGACAAGTTATCAAATAAATCAGGTTCGAACTATTGCAATTAGTGAACCGTCTTAGTTGCCATGGTCTGTCAGTTCCAATATCTACGGTAAGTGTTTTAGTCGTCTGGGGACAAGCCGCACAGCTGCCACAGGGATGGTGTCCGGTAACTGCGGGCAAGTCCCAGAGAGTTCCAACAGCTCTGGGAATCAAGGTTTTTGGTCTGGTATGAACCAGCTGATCTCGCAAGTTCTGGCCTCTCTTAAAGGCGAACAGTGGGGGAGGGATAGAGTCTGGACCTGTCCCGAGAATTTTCCAATGTTTCCTAACAATTTTTTGAACTTTGTTGGAAAGCGTGTTATATGTGTGTACACAGGTAATTCTCTCTTGTTGGTTCTTTGGGGGTGCAGGTTCTAATAAACATTCTCTGTTGTTGTTAGCAGCACGTTTTTTAGAATGTTTAATGAGACGTTGAGGATAATTTATATGTTTATATGCTAATCTATATGTTCATACTTTTGAACAGACACACGTACTCGCAGACACTAACCCACATCTCCAGTGTCTGCGAGTATGGAAAAGATATATAGACGATATCTTGGTCGTGTGGCGTGGCACAGTAGAGGAACTTCACCAATTTCACATGTGGTTGAATGGAAGAAATCGTTTCCTGAAATTTACTATGGAATTTGATAGACACCAGCTCGCCTTCTTGGACCTGTTGATCTCAGCGTCAGGAGGGGGTCTACAATCTGAGCTGTACCGCAAGCCAATGGCAAGGAATTCCTTGTTAAGCTATGACAGCTTTCATCCAAAGGCGTTAAGGGATAACCTACCCTTTGGACAATTCCTCCGGATCCAGAGGAATTGTTCCACTAAAATGGCCTTTGGCACACATTCTGCAGCACTTGAAAAAAACCTGCGAGACAAAAATTATCCTCAACGTCTCATTAAACATTCTAAAAAACGTGCTGCTAACAACAACAGAGAATGTTTATTAGAACCTGCACCCCCAAAGAACCAACAAGAGAGAATTACCTGTGTACACACATATAACACGCTTTCCAACAAAGTTCAAAAAATTGTTAGGAAACATTGGAAAATTCTCGGGACAGGTCCAGACTCTATCCCTCCCCCACTGTTCGCCTTTAAGAGAGGCCAGAACTTGCGAGATCAGCTGGTTCATACCAGACCAAAAACCTCGATTCCCAGAGCTGTTGGAACTCTCTGGGACTTGCCCGCAGTTACCGGACACCATCCCTGTGGCAGCTGTGCGGCTTGTCCCCAGACGACTAAAACACTTACCGTAGATATTGGAACTGACAGACCATGGCAACTAAGACGGTTCACTAATTGCAATAGTTCGAACCTGATTTATTTGATAACTTGTCCATGCAAACTGAACTACGTAGGGATGACCACCCGTAAAATCAAGCTCAGAATTTCTGAACATAAAAGTTCGATTCGTTGCTGCAAACAGGCTACCAAATTGACGAATCACTTTGTGCAGGTGGGTCACCAACCTACTGACATCCTTTGGACGGTATTAGACCAACCATGGATTCCTCCATCAGTAACAGACATTTCCAAATTTTTGTTCAAATGTGAACAGAAGTGGGTCTACCGTCTTCGAAGTGACAAACTTGGGTTGAATGATGACATCCCCTGGATGTCCCTTTAATTGCAATACTGGTTCAAGTTAGTCATCGGATTTGGATCTCAGTCAAACTACATGCTTTGTAATATAGTGATTGGATGGCTATCATGTTGCTGGGAACACTCCTCGGGTAACTTGAAGCATCCTATTCTAGGATACATCAAATTGTAATGGACATAGTGACCTTTTGTCAGATTGGGTTACTGTGGTCCTTAAGTCCAACTATCTTTACCCAATACTGAGCGTCGTTGGGTCCCCTTGATCTATGTACGTAGGGACCTCTTTGATAAATTCATTGCTTAATAGAAGATCTTTTAATCCCTTCATGTACATAGGGACCTCTTTGTTAAATACACTCCTTAAAGAGGATCTTCTAATTCATTCATGTACAGAGGGTTTTCTTTATTAAATATATTGCCAAAAGAAGATCTTCTAATCTGGTTGGGAGCTCCCTGTAACTCATGTTTTTTTAGGAGGTCTGGAATCCACACTGTGGGAGACTATGTCCTTTGGGAACTACATTTCCCATCATCAGCGCGCTAATTGGCCACTGAGTATTAATTGGTTTTTAATAATAATATCGTCCTGTGACTAGCTCCCCGTTTGTCTAATTTAAATTAAGGCTGGTATTGTTTGTTGCGCATGTCCCCTAAAGGGGACTCGAACCGGCGAACGCGGCAGATCAATATTCCGTGGGAACTACAATTCCCATGACTACCAGCATAGCATTGAGGGCGCGCGGCGCGCTGTACGCTATGACGCACTAGACGCGTCAGGAAACGCCTGGCCCGCCCCAAACACTAAGGCGGATGAAGGCATTTAAACCTCGTCGGTGCACCGCGTCGGTTCCTCCCTACGAGAGAGCTTAGAGGGACGACCGGTGCACCGACGGATAGGTGAGTCAGCTTATGCCTGAGTGATGAGCGTTTGACTATCTGTGGATTTCGAACTTTGCAATGCATGAAGATAGTTTGAAAAGTTGTAGAGATGCTCTGAAAGTGGCGTTTGGTCATGAGGTTGGGCATGGGAACCCAATAACTATCAAACTTGAGTTATATTTTAATTAAGCTACCCACGCAACCAGGTGGGGTTCTGTGGCAATGACGGGGCGGGGCGCCGTGTGTGGCGCGTGTTGAGATCAATTGGACTAGGATTACAGGTGTAGATACATCTGTTTAATTGTTGTTTTTTTCTTAGTGCGGTGCATCCACTACCTGAGCTCGTGCCAGGTGAGGTGGGGCAGTTCCTTCCCATCACGAGGGTGAGTGAATTTACTTCTACATATTAATTGTAGTGGTGATTGTAGACTGACCTTGACAGTCCGAGATGAGGGTCGATAATTGTTTACGACCAGCACATTAAAATGATGGCACATAGTGCATGTTGTTTTTTGTTAAAAGTATCCTCGACTTTGTACCCTATTATATACGTTTTTTCTCTTAGGATGAGAAGATGAACACACATACACCATCAGGTGATATGGTTTTTGTTATTTTAATTCAGCAGTAGCACTAATGGTCCTGAAGAAGCAGCAGGAGATCACTAGACTCCAACTGTCTGCAGAAACATGTCGACCTTACACCTTTTTTAGTGGTCATTTGTTACACCACTAATTTTGCACTGTTTTTATTGATTTAGGAGTGTGAGGGTGTTTATTAAACTTGTTTTCCCGATCACGACCTAATTTTAGAGCCTTTCTCTCTTTCACATACACTTTTTCTTTGCACTGCTTTTCAGTTCCCCGAGTATACACGCTTTCTTCGCACATCTATAATAACACTACGGTTTTTCCTGTGCATGGCTTAGCTATCTGCCAGCCCAGGTTTTTTTACCCTCTTTGTGTTATTTATAAACATAAAAGATCCCAGATGATGAAGGGCGGTCTCGATGGTGGACTGATGGGAACTTGTTTATAATTAAACTACTCCCTGGTGTTGCTATATTTTGGGTACATTGTCTGGTCTTGGACTCACTGTTAATTTTGGTTGGTGTCAATTCTGTGTAGGGGATTTAACAGTTGAGGTCGATAAACTTACCCCTAGGACCTTCCTTGTGTGTAGTAGGGTGTGAGGTACCAACACAATTGAGGAGGATAGTATTCCCAGGAATGAATTGATGATTCTCACAGAAGCGGACTGTCTTTTTTGGAGGTCTGATGCCAGAGAAATCAGACGTTATTGCCTTTCTTTGGACAAGAATGCCTTGTCTTGGTTAGTATCAAAGACCGCTCCAAGAAAAGTAATCCTTTGAGAAGGACAAAGAGCTGATTTCTGAATGTCGAGGGGCAGCCCCAGAGATTGAAATAGTTAAAGGCATATGAACGTTGCTCGAGAAGCCTGCCGAAAAGAAGGAGCCTTTATTAGCCAATCGTCCAGATAAGGATAAAGTTGTATTCCTTGCAATCTGAGATGAGCTGCCACCGGGGCCAGGAATTTCGTAAAGACTCTCGGTGCAGAACGTAGGCCGAAGGGGAGGACTTTTAATTGAAAATGAGCACCCGCCACAGTGAAACAAAGGAATTTCCGATGTTTGGGGTGAATGGGGATGGGGAAGTATGCATCTTGGAGATCCAATGTTTTCATGAAATCCGCAGGGTCCAGAAGCTGAAGGATTTCTTGAAGTCTGACCATGTGAAAGGATTTCTTTTGAAGATATTTGTTCAGTTTTCTTAAATCCAAGATAGGCCTCCATTCCCCTGACTATTTCTTTATTAGAACAAAGTGGGGATAAAACCCTTAACCCACCTGAGAGCGGGGAACTCTTTCTATCGCTCCTTTCGGGAGCATGGTTTTTGCTTCCTTCCTGAGAAGAACAAGATGTGGAAGACGTTTCTTTAAAGGTGGGTGAGGAGGTGGGATAGTGACAAATTCCAGGGTATGCCCAAATTTGATAATGTCAAAGACCCACTTGTATGTGGTTAACCTTTTTCCAATTGTTGAAGTGTCTGGATACATTCGGAATCCTGTAAATAAGTTGTGGCAGAGCTGCTGCAGGTGCTAAGAAGTCATCACTGTTTTCTAGCAGAATCTCTCCCTTGAGGCTGTCATCTTATATTCTGCTGTCTATAAGCGGCAGCTGGAGGGTTTCTGTAGGACTGCTGCTGTTGATAGTTATATATTCCCTGATTACCCTGGTATTGGTATCTCTGATAGTCATCATGAAAGGAATACAATCCTCTGCCTCTAGAAAAGTAGTCTTTCTATAGGCGAAAGGTGGTAGATTTCAACCATCCCTGAAGTCTGAGGACTGCTGCTCCAGACAATTGACGAAAACCCAAGGAGGCTAGATCCATACAAATATCAATTATTTTGGACGCAGCCCTTTCTCCTTCAAGGAGAATCTTCCTTGCCTCTTGCTTTTTGTCATCAGGTAAGTATTCAAGATATGGGGCAATGTTCGACCATAGCTAGCGGTCATATCTCCCTAAAATCGGCAGAGTTTGTAGCACAAACTGAAGCACCCACCATGGTGGTGAAATGCTTACCAATGTTATCAAGCTGCCTCTCATGCTTATCCGGCAGTGCAGTGACAGGAATGGATAGATTCCGAGACTTACGTTGAGCAGCCTGTGAAATAATGGAATCTGGTCTAGGGGCAATGTTCGACCATAGCTGGCGGTCATATCTCCCTAAAATCGGCAGAGTTTGTAGCACAAACTGAAGCACCCGCCATGGTGGTGAAATGCTTACCAATGTTATCAAGCTGCCTCTCATGCTTATCCGGCAGTGCGGTCACAGGAATGGATGTATTCCGAGACTTACGTTGAGCAGCCTGTGAAATAATGGAATCTGGTCTAGGATGTTCGGACAGGCAAGCTTAAGCATTATCTGGTGCTTTGTATTTCTTATCGATTCTGGGAAGAATCGCAGGCACTGAAAATGGATTCTTCATTATTTTTGTTCCTTCTTCCCAGATATGATCAATTATGGGGATAGAACAGACTGACTTCCTACTTTGGTCCTTAAAATCATAAAGAAAACAATCTGTTTGCTTCACAGATACCGGAAGATGAACCTGGGTTGCTGCCCTCTCCATAATCGCATGAACACCTTCAATATCTCCAGGAGGGGAATCCACTGTCTGAAGAACTGGTGAAGATGGCGTAGGAATCAGGTATTCATTCCATTCATCCAAAATAGTAGGTGAATTTGGTAATTCCCCATCCTCTGCAACAGTATCATCATCCTGGACTAAATGTTGCGCAGATAAAACCTCCTGAGGTTCATTGATAGGGGCAGAAGGAACCGCAATCTGTAAAACAGGAGGAGTAGGAAGATGAGTTGGAACAGGCTCTGCTGGTGGAAAACATGTATTATAGTCCCTTAACATAGCCGTGAGGTCTTGCATTAAGGCCATAGGAATTTGCACCAAAGGTTCCTGCTGAAATGAAGTCTCTTGAGGACCTCGCTGAGACTCACAAGGCTCATAGTATTCTTCATCGTCCTCCTCCTGATATTTGATCAGGAGTTGAGACGGGTTACGTGCAGGACTAAAAGCCCATCATCATCTGACTTCTCTAGATAGTGACTAGGAGGCAAGGATGAATTATGAGAGACATCCTGATAATAGTTTCTTGAAGATTGGAAGGCAGATGACAATTTTGACGTAAAAACTGGCATATCTGCAAAGATGCAGGCCTTTTACGCTTCAGCGTCGACGAAATATACATAGATGGCGAGTCAGTACCAGTTGAAATAGCCATAACAGAAGCTACAGTCGACGTTGTCATCATAGACGTCGATGGTAAAACCATCATCGACGATGTTGTCGTCGAAGCCGCTGCTGTCGTCGACGGTGGACTCGTCGACGGGAGTTGTATCGTCTTCAACGGTGGACACGTCGACTCTTCCGCCGAGGTAGGCATCGACGAGAAATGGGTAGTCATCGTCATTGGTATCATTGACTGCGACGAAGCAGGCAATGATATCGTCGACGACGGGATGTTCTTCAGCGATGAAGAGGAAGCACTCACCGGCTGAGGAGATTTCGTCGTCGACGGTGCTTTTTTCGACGTCAACGGGATTCTGACAAACAAGTTTTTTGTTGCTTTGAGGCAGTTTTCACAGAAATGTTCCCTTTTTCACCAGATTTCACCTTAGAAGAGAATGAAAGCTTCTCTTTTCTAGGGGAAGAGTGACCAGTCTCAGAGTGAGGCTTTTTCAAGGTCTTACTCTGTCTCTCAGGGGGATCATCAGATCTATCCCTCTTCTTGGTTAGAGGGGTGGACACCTGAGGACTGACACTGCCATCACCTCCTGAAACAACATCAGATGTAGCCTTCAACTTCTCCAGCCAAACCAGCAATCTTCCTTCTCTGTCTTACAAAGTCTTGGCAGGGAAGGTTCTACAAATCCTGCAGTCTTTAACCTTGTGTGCTGGATAAAGACAGTAAATACATTCCTTGTGAGGATCTTTAAAATGTAGTCTCTTCTTCACACATGAAGACAAAGGCAAAAAAAAGCTTTTCTTCTAAGAATCAGACATAGCTACTCACAAAGTTCAACCAAAGGTGAATAAAACTGAGCAGAGCTCAGGGAGACTCCCTGTCACACGACGTGCGGTAGAAATTCTGAGGGTCTGCCTCTCTGTGGAGGGTTCTAAGAGGGTGCTGCAGCCTGATTGGCAGGGTTCCAAATTTGGTTCTTTTACAAAAGGACTAAGATAGGCTCAGGCTAATGTAGTGACTTTACTGTCCATAGTAGCCTATTGTATAATGTTTTCTATGACTATTATGTATATGTTATATTAAACCGCGAGACTCTCACCTTGTCGGCGGGGATGATTGTAAGCATGTGAATCTAAGAAAGATACCCCCATACTGGATAATGTGTGCTTCCCACTGTGTGAACTACACATTTAAAAAGAAAAAGTAAAGTAATGTAGAGGGTCGACCCCCTTGGTTTGGGGGGGGGGGGGAGGGAGCATATATGTAGTAAAGCAATGTAAGTGGGGGCTATATTCAAATGTGTGTTTTCCCCTGCGGAGGTAGGAGGCAGAAAATATATATATTCTATATGTCTACCATCTGCAGATTTTGAAGTAGATGGTACATTTATGTGGCATATATACTAATTGATGTGGCACGCAGTGGAAGTGTCTGCGCACAGGTTTATTAGGTGTTTCAGGTGCTTATTTCTGCATTTGGTAGATAAACTGGTACTAATGAGGTGAAATGTTTCCCCTGACAGTTTACCATGGTTGCAAATCATAAAATAATGAAGTCATACTATTAAAACAAAAGTGTTGCGTTATGCCTAATAATTTGCCTTTCATGCAGCATGATTTTGTCAAGCCTGTTGCCTAATTTTGTGCTTGTGTTGTATATTCCATTGACCATAGTGAGAGCACTGAGTTTCACAAGGAGCATGCCTGTGCATAAAGTTGCAGGGGCTACTAGGTGATTGTGCGCTACTTGAGATCAAAGATAGATCTGTAGTTCTGGGGAATTACTTTTTTACTGGTAAATGCCGAGCAGCTCATCCAAAACACTGAACATTTGCATAAGCAATGTAAAGATTATGCTCTGGTATTAGGTATGTGGCAGGGTGAAGTTATATAGCATCTTTTTTTAGTTTAGTGTCCTTGAAGAACCTGTCTAATCAGAAAAGAATATGACTTAAGTAGACCATCTTTATTTAATGTTTCGCACACCACATACACCCACACCCTCCCCAGACTGCTTTAGAACAACAAATCTGCCTTCTATGTAGGACAGTGTTTTAGAAGGGCTGTTTTAGACAGTAGCAGAGATAGCGTCTCAGTGGATGACTGCTGCCCATGTCATTACTTGTATTATGGAGGACAGCTCTGAGGCAGGATCAGAGACTGAAGCAGCACCTGAGAGAGAAGAAAAGAGAGCAGAATCGAAGTGATTTTTCAGGCGGCGAGTTCCATCTCACGACTCATCTTCCATTGATTCTGAGGGACACTGTGAAGGCAGTTGTGCTGTCCCTTGACAAGCACAGTCTGTGCAATGGGGCAACCCTAGCAAGTTTAGACCACCCAGAGAGCAGGCAAGTGGGGCAGCAAGCACAAACCGAGTGCTCTCTTGGCAGCTCCCCCCCACCCCCCCCAATTTAGTTCGATCCAAAATTCCACCTTTCGCTAGCAACCCTAGATGTAAAGTCGATAGAGCCAATTTTTTGCCAATTGACTACGTCCATCTCTTTTTGGATACGACTTCCTGAAACAATTGTGTAAATATTTTCTGAGAGAGCGTGGAGGCACACTAGGGCCTTCTTAGAGGAACACCTGTGAACTCCCACTTCGTTTGAAGAGTTGAGGATATTTTGGGGCTTTATCCTCAAAATGAGGTTAGTGCAGAAGTCAACCTTGCAGTCCTACTGGTCTACTCACACGGTTTATGTAACCCCCACCTTCACACCGTACATGAGCAAAGATCGTTTTATGCTATTACAGCGTATGCTGCATTTCAATGACAATTCTGCTGCATTGCCATGGGACCATCTAGACCTTGACAGATTGTTAAAAATGTGGCATTTCCTGGAGCCTTGGTCTGCCAGGTTTCCAGAGATGTATACTCTTGGAAGGAATATAGCCACGGATGAGTCCTTGATCCTTTACTAAGGGTGGCTTCTGTTTAGGCAGTACATTGCTAGCAAGTGAGCTTGCTATGCCATCAAGCTGTACATGCTGTGAGAGAGCTCTATTGGCTATGTGTACATCTCGACAGTGTATACAGGAAGGACTCCGCTATAAACCTTGTAGGTTGCCCTCCCAAGCAAGACGTCACAGGAAAGATTGTATGAAAGCTTGCCTAGCCTCTCTTTCACAAAGGTTATAACTAAGGCTCCCAGTTTTATGGTATTTATTTTTTTGACATTTCCGTCTATTTATCCATATTTATTTTTAGGTTTCGTCTGCGTAGGCTGCGCATGCGCAGTCTCGCTGGTGAGATCTTATGATCTTGAGGAGCTTTCACTAGCAGGCTTTAAGCCCCGCCCCTCTTTCCCATTGGCCGGCGTCACCGTTTTTGCTAAAAGGTGGCCAGCCATTGGGAAATAGGTTAGTGTGACGTACACTTTTTCTCTTTTTTGTCCGTCCCACTGGGACGGACTGGCCTGCTTTCATTCTGCTGCAAAAGGTTTGTTATCTTTATGGGGCTAAACACATAGCCCCATAAAAATAATAATAAACCTTTTGCGGCAGAAGAAAAGGAGGCCGGGCCGTGAGAAAAGTGTAAGTCATGGCGAGCGCTTGCATTTATGGGCAATGCATTACATTAGGTATCTGGGGTCTCATATGTCACTCAGTTGACACTGGTCCTAACGAGTGACAGATATATATATATTTATATTTTTTTGCATCTCGCTTCTGATTTTGGGCGTAATTATAGTATAGTTAACGTATTTATTGGGCAATTTTACATTTAATGCCTCGTAAGAACAAAATACGGAACAATATTAACCGTGATCATTGTCTGTCAATACTGGCTAAATATATTATAATATTGGAGTTTTTTAATGCTCACTCGATAAATCGTATTTACAAATCGTATTTATTAACATAGCTTCAGTTAGAATTACCTCTATCAAATATGGCCGCCAGAGTGGTGGATTAGAAAGAAACAAGGGGACTAACAACCTCTGTCCCCCTCCGGTAGAGGACTCTTCCGGCGTGCATTACATAGTTCACGATACAAATAGGGAGTAGCGATTCAAATTTAGTTTTGCACCAAACGGGAATTCCGAAGCCCCTGCCGCAGGGTTTCGGCAATTGTACAAGGTGAGTCATATAGGGAATACTATTTACAAGCACCCTGGTCTTTATGTGTGAGGTTATCGTTACACTATACCTTGGGTGAACTAAGAATGTGCTTAGCTGACTTTATTACCCATGGGGGGTCGCGTACTTTTGCCTCACCAGCATGCGAGAATACACTGTCAAATCACAGTAACACAGCTCTCTTTTCACCTATTTCAGACTGAGATGTATGTACATTATTTCTGCATTAGAGTTGCTTTCTCGACCCATTGGTGCCATTTCACGCAGGGACAATCACATCTGTGTCCCTGCTGTGTGACCATGCACGCGTCATTGCGGCTGCAACTGGAGACCAACCAGTTAAATGTCCCACTTCTAGGAGCGCTTTCTTGTGGATTGGGGACGCTTTAAGTGCTCTCACACCCGGAGTATTCCCCAACTATACCATCACATTATTTAGCATGAAGCTAGTCAAGAACAGGGTGGCTCAGCCGCTTTCACAGGACATCAATTTATATTCAGAAGGCGGACGAGTTCTTTCAGCCAGCACATACTTGGAATAGCTCCACGGCAGTATATTAATAGAGTCACAATGGGCAGTTGAGGCTGCATCCCTATGGATAGTCCAAACGATTCATATAGCCCCTATTCAAAACTCCTCGCTGTGCATAATACTTTTTATAACTCCCAATTTAGCCCCACACACACCGAGCATGTTAAAAACACAAAGTCTCAGTTTTCGGAGAAGTAAAGCGATCCAGTCAACTGCACTGGAAAGAAACACACTATTTGTTTTAGCCAATAACCCCAGCCACACGCAGCACAATTGAGCTGTCTTTCGCCACAGAGAATTACTTCTCATAGCATAACACAGCTGATAACAATAGACCAGTGACAGAACAGCCCAAGACTAGAAGTAGGTTGACCTATCGACACACAGTTTAACTGCACTTATGGTATGCATGTTAAAAACAAAAAACACTGCTCATTGGGGGGTTCATGGTTTTAGGAGCTAAGGGCATGATTCGGCCACGTGGAACGGGAGGGTATTATCTACTTTGTGTTACTGCATATCGAAACTTAAGCTGTTTTTGTTACTTTACCTCTTTGACCTGCTCCTAAATAGACAGTGCACGTTGTGTATTTATTTAAACCCTGCCTTCTGGTGGCATAGTTCACAACCTCAAGTAGACGGCACTGAGTGCAGTGGAGTGCACCGAAGGGTCGTGGACCGTGAACAAGCTGTTGTGCAGCCCACCACGCACCATCCGGCGCTTCCCATGAGTGCGTCACGTGACCGCTGTTGGGCAGCTTTCCTTTCAGATTGGCTTGCTTTCTAGGATTAGTCACCAGCAACTACATATGCTTATAGCAGTTGTTTGATTTACTTCCCATTTAGGGCGTATTTTTCTTCTTTCTTAGAAGTTTATACTGTCCTAAGACTCGGGAGAAGCTCGCATCCTTAACAGTCCTGGTTTAGTTTCGGACTCTATTTGCAAGGTTAAAGCTCGGAATCAAAGAATAACATTTTTGTGTGTCTCTCTCTGCCCTTGTTTCCACCTCCCCTTTCTCTCTCTCCCCTTCTGACCTCCATGCGTTTCTCTCTCTCTCTGCCCTGGTTTCCTTCTCTCTCTCGCTCCCCTTCTAATCCTTGTGTGTCTCTCTATGCCCTTGTAACCAACCCCCCCCTCTCTCGCCCCCTTCTGACCTCCAGCGGTGTGTCTCTCCCTCTGCGCTTGTTTCCTTCTCCTCCTCTCTATCTCGTTCCACTTGTGACCCCTTGTGTATATCTCCCTCCCGCTGCCCTGGTTTCCATCTCACCCTCTATTCCACTCCACTTCTGTGGGTGTGCACGTCTCTCTCCTCTAGGTTCCATCTCTCCCCTCCCTCAATGCCTCACCCCCGTGTGTCACTCTCTTCCTCTGCCTTGTTTCCGTCTCCCCTCACTCTCTGCCTCGACGCCTGACACCCCCGTCTGTCACTCTACCCCTCTGCCTTGTTTCCGTCTCCACCCGACCCCCGCTCTCTTCCTTCACTTCTTCACTTTGCTTGAGAAAAATACAACATTTCAGTACACTCCTAACATTCTGAAACAAGCATTGAAAATGCAATAGGTCTCGCCTTTTATTAAGTTAAAGCCATTAGCTTTGCTATACAAAACCATTAGCAAAGCAAATGGCTTTAACTTAATCTAAGGCGAGACCTATTGCATTTTCAATTCTGGTTTGCTTATTTTATCTGTATTCATATTTATTTTGGGTTTTGTGGTGAAATTAAGGTGAAATGAGTATATTTCCACATTTATTTAACCGATAAATATGCACTCATGCTTGAATGCCTGCCAGGTTTCAATTCAGTAAACATCCGGTGAAGATAAATCAATGCACTTGCATGAAAATATGCAAATTCAGTTTCAACCTTGTGCATATCTACTTCTGTTAACTTCTCTTTACTAAACATTCCCACAGGGAGGCTCATGTATTTCCTTGACTTTCAGTTCTCCGTCATTGACAGTCTTACTGCTACAGAAAGAGCAGCCTCCACTTCATATACTCTGGGTGACATGGCAAGGCTGCAGGAGCGATACTTGCAGATCACATTCCTGAAATACCTAAAAAGGCTAGACCATGTTGTCGTTGTAGAGTCTGCTCTATGTAGTGAAAGAGGCAGGCGTGTCGGGTTTACTGTCTCCAGTGCCCATCTCAGCCAACCCTGTGTTTTCCTGCTTGCTTTATGTTGTACCATACAAAAGTGAAGTATTGAGAAATTGACTGACGTGGCGCTGCCGCTAGGAAATCCTTTCAATGTCTGTGCATGGATACCTATCTTCCATGAGTCACTATTTCGCTAGGCAAGTAGTCATAGAATTTTAGTTCCTCTGCTCGAGGTAATCATGGACTTCCTTATGGCATGCTCAAAACCTTTATCCGCCATCAGAAAGTGGTAGGTGTTCTGTTCGCTGATTGACAAGTAGATTATAGTACCCACACTGCACATGATGGTGGACGGAACATGTGCCACGTTGACACGGAGTACCCTGCGTGGCAAAATTATAAAAACTTGACTAGATTATCAAGTGCTTTTTATGGAACTTATGTATACAACACAAGGACCACCCTGATTGCCCACGAGAACCAGAGTAAGTGTAACAAGCCAAACATGTCCCATTGGACGTATTCACCAACATTTCTACTTGCTTTGAAAGAGTGCATACTCAATTAATAACTTGTATCATAGCCATTGCTACTGAAAAAGGGTACAGGACACTATCTTGAATGATGATCATTTTCACATCTTTAGTGTAAGGAAAAGTTAGTAATTTCGTTTTCACCCTGCAAAGCAAAGGTAGAAGTGTCGATGAATGAGTCCTACAAGACATTTGTTTAGCTTATTACTTTTGGGATCTTAGGCAGGATTTACCAGCAGGTTTGTCTTAGTTTCAATGGAAGATAGGCTCGCTCAGTTCGAGGAATGAGGCCTCTAAAGGCATACTCGGGACACCCCAACTTACATTCACAAACTGAAAAGAGTTGGATTTTGCAAAGCGAGTACGCTGAAGGCGCATGAAAGACACATTTTCTTGGGTGTCAAGTAGGTAGGGGCGGAAGGTGTTAGCATAGGTTCACTTGGCACGTATACAGGATTAGTCAAGATTTACATGAGGGCAGAAGAACGGGTAAGAAAACTTTAGGGCAGGGGTGCTTTCACATGGATATTGCATAGATAGAAGGCAGAAGTTAAAAGTAGTACAGATACACAGGCCATCACTTCATCTTCACACATGGATTCAAACCCACTGACACAGCACTGACTGAATTACTCCCTTCCTCAACTAAGCAGATGACGCAAAGCTATGCAGAACACAGCAGGCAGCATCCTCTCTCAACATCCCAACATGCACACACCTGGCACCTGAAACACTTTCACTAACTCGCAATCCACAGCTCTTTTCTAACTTCTGAAACACACATTCAATGTCTTACACAGCACTGGTGCACCATACCTCAATAGATTTCAGAAACCACCCAGAGACCTTTGCTCAGCGTAGGCAGCACCAGAGCAAGAACAGATTACTAATCGGCCCCAAAAGTGTGGAATCACCTGCCTCTACACATAAGTGCTGTCTCTAACATTAATGCATTCCACATGAAGCAGCATACTTGGCTCATCAAATAGGTTACTCCATGGATCACTGCTGACTGCTCTTGCATCGGCGACAGGATACCCTCTCGAATGATGGTGCATTTTTCCATTACAGAGAGCTCTGCACCCAAGGCTACACACATGGGTAAAATGTTTGTCCTGCTTGCCATGTTTATTCTCCGTCAGAACTTAGTAGATGCTCAGCTTGCTGTATAAGTGCATTACAGTCACAGCATTGCACATTCTCACGGACTAATGTGCGTTTCAAAAACTTTAGTTCTTCATAGTTTATGAAGTTTTCCTTAGGGAACGTCACCAGTAATCCTCAGCATGTTTTCCTTAGTTTCAAAGGTAGATATTCCCACTCAATTCGAGGAAAAATGCCTCAAAGGCATACTCTGACACTCCCAACCTGCATCCACAAACTGGAAGTAGTTGGATTTACCACAGTGAGTGCGCTTTAAGACTGGTCTTCCTGAGCCTCATGTGGCTTTCATGGGAGCCATTAGTAAAAATTGACTAGCCATGTGTTCGGTAATGTTCAGAATGAAGGTGGTTACTTGGCAGGTGGTGAAAATGTAGTCAAACTGATTCTGTGATGAGGCGTATTCATGTGGTGGACACTTGAATGGCTAAGGTATGCTGATGGGAGTGCACTGATCTGCTGGATTGGGCCTGTGGCCGGTGGCATGAAAGTCTTGTGTGTGGTGTGTAAATGGAACATAAAGCAGTTGGTGCTTTGAAATGATTTCAATATTCAGACACTTTTATAAGTATTTAAATTTTGAAGCTAACATTTCTGGAGGTGCTAAAACCAACCAGTGTAGGTGATGGATTAACTTTAAAAAATTTGTCCCAGATTTATATCTGTGGTGGTAAGATGGTCCTCACTAAGAGCTCTTTTTTTTTTTGCCATTGTGGGCAGATGTGGATTTTGGGCCCTAACTCATTCGGCACCTAGGCAAACCAGCACATTTTTTAAAACTAGAAAAACCAGAGGAGTATGGGAGTGCATGAATTGGGTGGCTCTCACCAGGTAATCGTACCCAGAAGCCCTTGCAAATGTCAAACTTTTGTAAAGTAACGCACATTACCCCACTAATGCCGATAAAAACACTACCCCACTTGTGTGGTTGGGCCTAGAGCCTGCTACAGAACGGCACAAACCGAGATCAACAGGAGACCTCGCCAGGGGACTCACATTGACCTTTGTTTAATCCGTTTCGGTAACAGAAACTAGGCCTACCCACACAACTGAGGTATCATTTTTTTTTTTTTTAAATGTTTGCGGGAGATTTGAGGGACTGCCGAGTGCATGGAATTTTGTGGCTCCCTGCAGATTCCAGAACATCCAATCACTGAAATGTGAGGAAAATGAGTTTTTTAGTCAAAGTTTTAGGTTTTTTTAGTCAAAGTTTTAGGTTTGCAAGGGATTTAGAGTATTAAAAAAAATTGGTTATTGTCATACCACCCTGGATAACCCTAGATGTGTAGTTTTCAAAAATGTACAGGTTGGCTAGGTTTACCTTGGTGCTGGCTGACCTAGGGTCCAAAATCTACAGCTACCCACTTTAGAAAAAAGCGTCCGTTTTGAGTGGAAAAATTTGATGCGTCCATTTTGCGTTTTGGCCCGTTTCTTGTTGTGGGCCCCAAGCCAATACCATTTTTTATCAGGAGACTTCGGCAACGGCCAGATGGAACGAAGTTTGAAGCTCCCCTCAATTTCCAGAACTTTCCATCAAATAAAGGTGAGGAAAATGTGTTTAGTCAGTTTGAGATTTGCAAGAGATTCTGGGAAAAAAAAGAACTGGTGAAAGTCAGCTTACCATGGATACCCCTAGGTGTCTACTTTTAAAAAATGCACAGGTTTGATAGGTTTCTCCAAGTGCTGCCTGAACTAGGGTCTAAAATGTAGAGCTAAACACATTGGGGGAAAAAGGGCAGTTTTCAGTGGAAAAATGTGATGCGTTCATGTTGTGTTTTGGCCCATTCCTGGTAACAGGCACCAAGCCCCCTGCCCCGCCCCCCATCCCGCTACAAACAAGCGAACTATAATTTTTATCCAAAGACTTGCGGGAGCATAGAACAGTTGAACATTTGTTATTACCAAATGGATTGCACTGCGTTTGTGGCTTTCAAATTCAAGACAGTGTATATGAAAGAAGACGTTCTGAGAAATACCCTCTAAGTCATATGCTAGCACACAAATTCAGAGCTGTACAAATAAACACTGCTCCTAAATTCCATACTTGTGCCCATTTGAGAAATATACAGGTTTCCTTATTATCCATTTTTCATTCTACCTATTTCGCTATATGAATTGGTCTATACTCTGTACTCATTGAAAAACCACTGTATGGTGCAGCTCAGTTGTTGGCTCTGGGCACAATGGGTTCTTGGAGAACCAACAAACCCTATATATCCTGCATCCAGAAGGGTCTATTAGACGTAATGGTGTATTGCTTTTATAAATCGTCTATCGTGACAAAAAGTTACACATACAAATGTTGTCACAAATGATTGTTTTTTCTGACACATTTTCCGTATTTCTTTATTTCAACAGTTATTTACCTTAGGGAAACCTTGAGGGATCTACACATATGACCCCTAGCTGAATTCTGAATTTTGTCTAGTTTGCAAAAATCTACAGCTTTTGTGGGTCACACATGAGTTTTTCACTGGTTTCCACTAGAAACTGGAAGAGGTTGAAAGCACAAAAAAATAGGATAATGGGCTACCTCTTTGAAAAATGCCAAAACTGTGGTACAAAATCAGGTTTCTTGATTCAGTGCTGCATGCTCCCGAAAGTTGGTAAGATGGTCATGTCAGTATAGCAAACAGTTCATGGATACCATTTTTAAGGGAAAAAGAACTTTTATCTGGAGCACTTTTTCCCTATTTTTCTAAAAACTCAAATATTTTGCCTGTTTTCTCGGTCCCCTCCAGGGGAATCCACAAACCCTGGGTACCTTGTAATCCCCAAAATGTTTGGAAAAAAGGATGTAAATCCGGAGTGGATACCTTATGCGGAAAAGATTTTATTGAGCCCTAAGCGTGAACTACCCTAAATAGCCCAAAAAGGGCTCACCCTGGGGGTATGGGGTGTGTTGGAGACCTAGCAGGTAAGGGATTCAAGTTCGTTCCCACTACGCTACTTCAGACAGGGACCACCTATATACAAGTATGAATTAGTCTTACATAACAGTAACCACAAGGCACTGACAGGCCACACCCCCTCTGAACAGGCATCGCAGATCACGAAAAAACACACTCCATCTCCTGTAACCTATTGTGGTTATTGCAGACCTAAACATGTGAATTACAGTCAACCTGTCAAAACCTCTGAAATAATGAAAATGACAATTGATTTTTAAGTCTCCTCACACTGCTTTGATCTTTTGATCTCAGAGTAATGAAAGAGATAAAGGGTGATCACAGCACTAAATCCAAGTGAAACAAAACAGAAGAAAAGTAAGGAGTAGTTTCTGTCCTGTAACTCCAGTTCTGTAGTAGGGGTATCTCTGTTATAGTCATAATCTAGTGAATAGTCCCGCCCATGTGCGTGGACCCCGGAGCAATCAAAAATAATCTCTTACAGTGTCAAAAAATGCAGAAAATGCATAGACACTTAAGAGAGAATTTAAAGACAGATAATGCAGCCAAAAGGCTACACTGTCCAGTACTTCAACTAGAAATTTCCACCATAAAATCCACAAAACAGCACAGCCTGTACAGATTTCCCTTGCTTAACAGCAAAATCCCTCAGGAATGATAGAGAGAAGAACCTGGACAGACAAGCCCCATAGGCTGCCATTATGTGGCTTAATTAGGATACTGTGCCTTTAAGAGAACCTTCCAGAACCTTCTCTCAGTATCCCAGAATGCATAGCAGGTCCAACTTAGCCTCAGTTCTTTTCGAGGGCGTAGGAAACGCCAGACCTGTAGCATTATGACCATGAACAACACTCCACCGGGGAGGCGGGAGGGCGCTTATGACTATAACAGAGATACCCCTACTACAGAACTGGAGTTACAGGACAGAAACTACTCCTTCTGTAGTAGGGGATCTCTGTGTATAGTCATAATCTAGTGAATAGAATGGCAAGCCCATCCCCACACCAAGCGGCGGTGGAGAATAAAATAACGCCACTACTGTGCGAACAGATTCCGCAGCGAAGCCTGCCCAACCTGAGCGTCTGCCCTGGCATCAGTGTCCAGGCAGTAATGCTTAGCAAAGGTATGGACCGACTTCCAAGTGGCCGCCTTGCAGATCTCTGCAATGGGAACATTACGGAGCATAGCTGTCGTAGCAGCTTTGCCCCTGGTGGAATGAGCCTTAGGCTTACCTCCTAAGGTCTTATTAGCTTTGTAGTAACACAACTGTATGCAGGACACAATCCACCTCGAGATGGACTGTTTAGAGGTAGCAAGACCTGTCCTGACTGAGCCATAATTGACGAACAATTGGTCTGACCTACGAATATCTTTAGTCTTATCAAGATAAAACTTCAGCACCCTCCGCACATCCAGGGAATGTAAAGACCTTTCCGCCGGAGATGAAGGATTCTGAAAGAACGTAGGCAAAGTGATAGTCTGATTGATATGAAAATCAGAAACAACCTTGGGAAGAAACTTAGGGTGAGTACGCATAACAACTTTAGCATTATGAAATACAGTATAAGGTCTTGGCAACACAATGCCTGAATCTCACTCACCCTGCGGGCCGATGTAATGGCCACGAGGAACGCCGCCTTCCAGGACAGGTGCTGCAACGAAGCCTTATGAATGGGTTCAAAAGGCTCCTTCATCAATCTGGACAGCACCACATTCAAGTCCCATGAAGGCGAAGGAAGCCTGACAGGAGGGAACACTTTCTTCAAGCCTTCCAAAAAATCTTTGATCACAGGGATCTGGAAAAAGGAAGTCTGTGAAGGACCTTTCCTGTAGGCAGTCAAAGCAGCCAGATGAACCTTAATGGAATGGACATTAAGGCCCGACTGCGCCAGATGAAGCAGATATGGAAGGATGACATCTTCCTTGCATGACGTAGGGTCATAGTTCTTAGACTTGCACCAGATGCAAAACCTCTTCCACTTGTAAGCATAGGAAGTCCTAGTGGAAGGTCGCTTAGCCTCCTTCAGTATGCCCATACAATCCTCTGGGAGATTCAGATGGCCATATTGCACTATTTCAGGAGCCATGCCGCCAAACTCAAAGACGAGAGGTTGGGGTGCACCATCCGCCCCCCGAACTTCGTGAGAAGGTCCGGCCTGCACGGCAGCTTCATGTGAGGAAGGAGAGATCGGTGAAGCAGGTCCGTGAACCACCACTGCCTGGGCCATTCCGGGGCAATCAGAATCATTCTCGCCCTGGATTGAGACAGCTTGATGAGAACCGCCGGAATCAGGGGAATTGGTGGAAAAGCGTACAGAAAGCTGTTCGACCAGTTGATCCATAACGCGTTCCCCAGCGTCCCTGGCTGGTAGTACCTGGAGGAGAAGCCTCGGCATTTGCTGTTTTCGGCGGTGGCAAACAGATCTACGTCTGGAGTTCCCCACCTTGCGAAGACTTCTCCTAGTACTTCGTCGTTTATGACCCATTCGTGGTTTTCCTGCACGATTCTGCTCAGTTCGTCTGCCTGAACATTCTGCACACCTGGCAGATGGGTGGCCGTTATCGACAGTCCTCGAGCCAGAAGCCAGTGCCAGATCGCCTGCGCCTCCTGCGACAGAGTGCGCGATCTCGAGCCCCCCTGCTTGTTGAGGTAATACATCGTAGTCGTGTTGTCCGTCTGAACAAGCAGAGAGTTGGTCTGAAAGGACGGATGAAAGGCCTTCAGTGCCAAGTGAACCGCTCTCAGTTCCAGGAAATTGATGTGGTACGTGGACTCCGTCGGGGACCACGTCCCTTGAATTTGCAGATCTCCGGAATGCGCCCCCCAACCTTGGAGAGACGCATCCGTCACGATGGTCTGTGTGGGAATGTCCTTGTGGAAGGGAACGCCTCTGAGGAGATTCTCCTTCGAGCACCACCACTTCAGAGACTGAAGAGCATGTAGAGACAGTCGTATCCTGTCGTCCCAAGAACCTCTCCTCTGGTCCCACTGATCCTCCAAGCACTCCTGCAGAGGACGCATCTGTAGCCGTGCGTGAGGAGTGAGAAAGATGCAAGAGGCCATCGATCCCAGTAGAGAAGACACGGTCCTCACAGTCGTAGACGGAGTTTCCATGAGAGCCTGAGCCTTCCGAACGAGTGATAAACGTCGCTCTTCCGAAGGAGACACGCTTGCCGACAGCGTATTGATGGAGGCCCCCAAGTACTGGATGCACTGCACCGGAATCGGGACCGACTTGGACATGTTGATGTGCAACCCCAGCTTGTTCAAGAGAACGCACGTCTTCTGGAAGTGTGCTCGGGCTTCCGAGAAGGAGGAGGCTTTGATCAACCAATCGTCCAGGTACGGGTAGACAAACACCTTGTTCTTCCTCAGGTGTGCCGCTACCACTGCCATACATTTTGAGAATGTCCTGGGTGCAGACTTCAGTCCGAAGGGTAGCACCGTGTACTGATAGTGATTGGTGCCGACTTGAAAGCGCAGAAATTTTCTGTGTTTGCATGCAATGGGCACGTGGAAGTATGCGTCCTGTAGATCTATGGCACACATCCAGTCTCCCCGTTGCAGCTGAGGGTAGATCTGATGCAACGACAGCATGCGAAACTTTTCTCTGCGAATCCACTTGTTTGCCTGCCGCAAATCCAGAATGGGCCTGAACTCGTTTTTGTCCTTCTTGCGGACAAGAAAGAACCGAGAGTACAGACCTCTTCCTCTTTGAGACAGAGGTACGTCTTCGATCGCCCTTTTCCTTAGCAGAACGTCCGCCTCCGTCTGAAGCTCGCGCAGTTGATACTGCGAGCTGACGGGAGGAATCGATGGAGGAGGGCTGGTGAAACGTAGACTGTATCCATTGCAAACAATATTCAGCACCCACTTGTCCTGAGTAATTTTTCTCCACTCTGCCAGAAAAAATTGAACGCTTCCCCCCACCGGAGCGGGTAACGGACGAGGGGGAAGTAACAGCTCAGGGACGGGACCCCGCCGGGCCCTTGGTCGCGGTAGAGGACTGTTGACGACCTCTACCACCCTGCCGCTTCTGGAAGGGCTGCCTGTACTGCTGCTGCTGCTGCCGCTGTTGATGTTGACCAGCAGACTGCCCCCTTCCACGACCCTGCGCCCCAAACCGACGCTGGTACTGTCGGAAGGGTTTCTTTTCCTTGGGCTTTTCCAGGCCCACTGCCGTCAGGGTCTCCGCTTCGGCCTTCATCCTGGCCATCTCATCATCCGCGTGCTTCCCGAAGAGGGTATCTCCGGAAAACGGGAGATTCGCCACGCGTTGCTGTGCCTCCGGTTTCAACGATGTCAACCTGAGCCAAGCATGGCGTCTCTGGTGAATCCCGTGGCAATATCCGTGCGCGGACAGCAACGATATGTCTGCTGCGGCGCCGATGGCCTGATTAGAGACCAACATCCCCTCCTTGACGATCTCCACAAAGTCCTCCTTGCGGTCTCGAGGGACGAGATCTGCGAACTGCTCCATCGAGTCCCAAAGGGACCGGTCGTAACGTCCCAGCAAAGCCGAGTCACTGGCTGCCTTCATGGACGAGGCGGATGTCCCACACGCCTTGCGACCAGCAGAATCGATCCACCGGCTCTCCTTGTCCGGAGGCACCGTGGACGCAGGGGAGGTGGCATGAAGCTTCCGAGCAGCAGTCACGATGACTGAATCCGGTACCGGGTCCTTCCTCAAGAAGGCTGGGGCTGAGTCCGGAGCCCTGTACTTTTTCAGTATCCTGGAAGGGACAGATTTCACCGTTGCCGGCGTCAGGAATAGCTGTTCGGCGGGCTCAAGGAGCCCCGGCACCAGAGGTAACAGGGGGCGAGACAAGTGCCTCTTGTGTAAAGTCTCAAAGATTACCGAGGTAGAAGCCGTAGGCGCTTCAACCTCAATGCCCAACTTCGCCGCACCACGCAGGAGAACCTCCTGAAATGTGCTAATATCGTCTATCGGAGACACCCTAGTCTCCGGCGAATCGGACAGCGTGGGCGAGTAGGAACGGGTCCCAGAAGGAGAACGTGACCTGGACCGACGTCTCTTGTGATGATGCCTGGATCGTGATGAAGATCCGCGGCCACTCCTCGATTTGTCCCGTCTCCCCGAGCGAGACCTCGACCTCTTGGGCCTCGGACGCTCCTTCGGCCTCCCAGGGTCAGGAGCTCCAGGCTTCTTAGGAGTCTTCTTCGGAGGCGTCGGGAACTTAGGCATCGACACCTCCCTCGGTGGGATCGGGGGTGGAGGAGCAACCGGACGCGGGTCCCGCGGAGCCGGCTTCGGAGGCGGGGTAGGGGCCTTCGGAGGAGGACCCTTCGGCACAGCCGGCCGCGGAGGAGGCGTAGACGGCTTCATTGGAGTATCCACCCCGGAATGCGCCGGTCCCGGCGAGCCATCACCTCTACCAGAGAGTGGGGAGCCCCCCACAGTCCTGGGCCTGTCCTTAGGACCTCCAGACGCTGAAGACCGGCGTCCAGACGACGACCGATGTCCCCTCGACGTCGAACGGTCCTTCGGCGTCGACCGAATCACACTCCTCGACGTCGAACCGTGTCTCCGTCTCGACGTCGACCCTGACCAGATCGACGAGCCACGAAACCTCGACGACGGGCGATGGTGCCTCGACGGTGACCTCGACCTCTTCGCCGGTCTCGACGTCGACTTCCTGGATCGCTTCGACGGCGACCCTTTGGACCTTCTTGACGTCGACCTCTCCGACCTTCTCGACGTCGATCTCCTCGACCGTCTCGACGTCGGCCTTTTGGAATGCTTCGACGTCGACCTCTTCGGCGCCGGAGATGCCTTACGTCTCGACGGCGACCTTGACGACGAGGATCCCCTCGACGACGATGTCCTCGACGGCGAACGGCGGTGTCGCCTCGACGGCGAGCGCCGACGCCGGGCCCTCCGATGTCGATCACTCGACGCCGACAGCGACGACGAGGATATCGACACCGGCTTCGACGGCGGCCGGAACACGTTCCTCGACGTCGACGGGCGACGTTTTCTCGACCCAGAGCCCTGGGGAGACCTGGAACTGGCCGTTGACCGTCCCCTCGACGTCGTGGTCAGCGCAACTGACCCAGACGGAGACCTTGGGCGCGGGCTGGTCTTCCTGCCCCTGGGGAGCCCCCCAGAGGCCTCAGCATGGGTAGAAGGAGCCCCTCCTGACCCACCTCGTGCCTTCAGCTTTCTCTCCTCAAGGCCCTGAAGCCTGATCTTCTTTCTCTCCTTCAGGGTCCTTCCAGAGAAGCTTCTGCAGATCCTACACTCCTCAGGGATGTGGGAAGAGGGAAGGCAGAGAATACAGACCTCATGGGAGTCTGTCTTGGCCTTCTTTCTTGAGCACTCAGGGCATTTGTCGAATAATGCAGGCATTATTGGACAAAAAAGAGTGCAGAAACACAGAAAGAAAGCCACTAGAGTACTTTAAAAGTACCAAAAATCGAAATCAGTGTAAAACACTAACAAAAACCCTTGAAAGGGAGAGCTCAATGCTCCAGGGTCCTGCTTGCAGGAGCCGGAAAAAAGAACTGAGGCTAAGTTGGACCTGCTATGCATTCTGGGATACTGAGAGAAGGTTCTGGAAGGTTCTCTTAAAGGCACAGTATCCTAATTAAGCCACATAATGGCAGCCTATGGGGCTTGTCTGTCCAGGTTCTTCTCTCTATCATTCCTGAGGGATTTTGCTGTTAAGCAAGGGAAATCTGTACAGGCTGTGCTGTTTTGTGGATTTTATGGTGGAAATTTCTAGTTGAAGTACTGGACAGTGTAGCCTTTTGGCTGCATTATCTGTCTTTAAATTCTCTCTTAAGTGTCTATGCATTTTCTGCATTTTTTGACACTGTAAGAGATTATTTTTGATTGCTCCGGGGTCCACGCACATGGGCGGGACTATTCACTAGATTATGACTATACACAGAGATCCCCTACTACAGAAACAAAACCAGTGGGCACTGGCTGGTGGTCCTAAAGCATTTTGGGGGGGAAATAGAGGAGGAACTTGGTCCACAAATCTGTTGCATGAGACAAATTGTCCTACAGTTGTAAAGAACACAGGCATGAGAAACTTAAATCAGTTAGCAGATTGGTTGGTTCATTCAAAGTAGAGAGGTGCCCAACATAAGTAAATGTATTATAAACCAACAACGGTAAACAGATGAAAATTAACTTGCATTGATTGGCTATTTGTTTTGAGCGATGGCAGGTTAGAGGCATGATTTGTCTCGGAATTAAAAATGTTAAGATTTGATTTGAATAGAACTTTGGCACTAGTTGAAGACACAATATTTCCCAATGGACATGCAAACACAGAGATGGAGCTCCAATGTTCCTTGTAGGCCACCATTTCCAAGCATGGGGGTCGGGCCACAAATAGCAACATGTCTAATTAATATTCATTAGGTAGGTCGGGAGGTAGGTAGTTCTGCAACACGCTACAAAACTCCACCCCAATCCCACCCCAAGACTGTAGCTTCTGCAAGAAGACCTATAAGTACATAGGTTGCATTTCAAAGTAAAAGGCTAGTCACAAAAATACAGTGCTCAATTTGTGATTCCTTTTTGTGACCAGTCTTTTAGTACATCTGGCCCTTATCTCTATAAAACTGTGGAAAGAGACCAGCAGTGTGTTGCTTACCTCTTGGTATTCTCCCAAAGGTGTCAGGTATTGCAGAAGCAGTCTCTGCTCAATAGAGGATGTCAAAGGATACAGGCTATAGTTTGTGCCAATAACCCACAAGGACAACTCGGACCAGCTGCTGTTGGAGAGCTCACTGCCCACCCTCTCCGAATCAGACGAGGTGAACCCCAACTTCTGCTTAACCTTCCGGAAGCGTTCTCGGTCGTAATCTGGCCGACTCTTCCGAAACCCAATATCCCCAGCCTTGGCAAAAGAATTTAACCGACTACTCGTTGTACGGCTGGAGTCCAACTGAAAGGAGACGTCCCCATTGTTTGAAGAATTTTCCAGGACCCGGCCCCCGAGCATGTCTCCATAGTCCATATCGACAGCCTCTTCGTCCAGAGGAAGTAGGGGTTCAGAGTTCACCTTCAGAGGGCTGGACTTTTTCGAATCCACCTTGTTCGCCACATCCTGCAGCTGTAAGTCCCGCAACCGAGATAGTACCTGGGCTACCTGCCATAAACAAAAGAAAAAAATTATAAAGGTTGTAGCAATCAAGCCAAGTATTATCAGTTCCACCCCAACAACAGAGACCATGAGAATAGAATACATATCCCACAATCAGTGTATCACCAAACTAAAAATCGATTTTTATTTGGGATCACAAACCAACAGAGACCATTTCAGTGGTGCATACAAAAATTCCCACATCAATTGTGCCAATTTATGAGCTTCATCACATCTCAAGCTTGTGCAGATTTAAAACCATTGAAAAAACTATTTCTATTTTGGATCACCAACCTACAGATGAACAAATATTCCAGTTTGGCACCACCGGCCTCTCGCAAAACCATGTGACAAGATGGAAATGCCAACATCTGAAAGACCATATCTGTCAGTTTGTAATTTTCTTCAAAACAACCCATCACTATAACTAACCCAACAAGATATACTCCCAAGTCATAAGGCCCTACCACAGCCATACACCAAGGCCGACCGCTGCAACCTGAACCACAAAACCAGCTGCCTCCATGATCTTTCGAGCACAACCAGCCGGGAAACAACCTTTACAACGCGATCGTTACAACGCAATACCTTTACCACACATCCATTACCACAAATGCCTTTAACAAGAAAGTATTAACCATGCATACCTTTACAATGAAAATGTAAGTATATCATAGGTAAGTGAAACGCTTTACATATATGTATATAGGAATAAGGGTAAGGGAGTATTAAGGGTTGTGGGGTTTAGGGGTGGGTAAGAGTATTGGGTGGTAAAGGTGTTTTTAGAGTTTAGTGGCGGGTAAGGGTATTGGGTGGCATGAGGATTTTTAGGGTATGAGGTGGTGGAGCGTATTTTGGTGACAAGGGTATTCTTAGGGTGACTACGGGTAGTTGGCTGGCAAGGGCATTTTTAGGGTTCAGGGGGTAAGGGTAGTTGGGAGGCAAGGCTATTTTTAGGGTGGGTAAAATAGACGTATAGGCTAAGTTACATCTTTGAAGATGCAGTAAGTAACCTATGATGTGTTGAATAGCCACATCGAAGGGATTAATGTCGCTGTTATGACAGTAAATTACAAATCATTTCCACTTGGCTGCATAACATGCCCTAGTGGTAGGACATCTAGCTTCTTTAATGACATTCATGCAGTCTGGAGGAAGGTTCAGATATCCAAATTCTAGGACTTCAGGAGCCAGATCGCAAGGTTGAGCTGAGCTGGGTCCAGGTGCCTGATCTCTCCATGGTTCTGTGTTAAGAGGTGTGGAGACAGGTGCAGTTTTTGGTGTGGTATCACAGACAGTTGTAGCAGTGTGGTGTACCACGGTTGTCTGGCCCACGTTGGAGCAACTAGGATGAGGGTCAGAGAATGCTGCTGTAGTTTGCGTACTACTAGTGGCATGAGTGGTAGAGGTGGAAAAGTGTACGCAAATCTGTTTGACCAATTCATCCATATCGCATTGCCTTTGGACAGTGGGTGTGGATATCTGGCGGCGAAGCTTGGGCATTTTGCGTTTTCGTGGGTGGCAAAGAGGTCTATCTGAGGTTGTCCCCACATCTGAAAGAATGGCTGAAGAACTTGCGTATGAAGTTCCCCACTCGTGGGTCTGTTGTGTTTGACGCCTTAACAGATCCGCTATAGTATTTTGTACTCCTGGGACATGTTGGGCTAGAAGGAATATGTTCTGAGGTATGGCCCACCTCCATATTTCTTGTGCTAGTTGAGATAGTTGCAGGGAGTGCGTGCCTCCTTGCTTCTGTATGTAATACATTGCTGTCATGTTGTCCATGCGGACTAACACAGCTTTGTTTGCTACTTGCTTCTGGAAAGCTTTTAGTGCTAGGAATACTGCTAGTAACTCCAGATGATTGATGTGGAGTAACTTTTGTTGGGGTGTCCACCTGCCTTGCATGGTGTGTTGCAGTAGGTGGGCTCCCCAGCCGGAGAGCGATGCGTCCGCAGTCAAGATTATTTGGGGAACTGGCTCTAGGAATGGTTGTCCCTTGGAATGGTTCTTGGTGTTCCACCACTGCAGAGAGCGATGAGTTCGACCCTCTACCAACACTAGGTCTGTTTAGTGACCTTGAGCCTGGTTCCATTGACGTGATAAGCACTCTTGTAGCGGACGCATTTGAAGTCTTGCATGGGGCACTATGAAGATGCAAGAGGCCATCTTCCCTATGAGTTGCATGAACACTCATGCTGGGAGGGAGTGTTGTAGCTGAAACTTTGCTAGGAGAGTTTGCATGCTGGCTATCCTTGCTGGGTGGGATAAGCTAGCGCTGTTGAGGTGTTTATTGTGGCACCTAGGTACTGTTGTACTTTGGATGGCTGTAGATGAGACTTGGTGTGGTTTATTGTGAACCCCAAGTCGTGGAGCAGGTGGATGGTGGTATCGGTGTGTTTTACACATTGAATGTTTGAGCTGGCTTTTATGAGCCAGTCGTCGAAGTACGGGAAGACATGGATGTGCTGTCTTCGTAGATGCGCTGTCACCACTGCCAAGCACTTGGTATAGACCCTTGGTGCTGTTGTGACTCCGAATGGGAGTACTTTGAACTGGTAGTGCTGCCCGTCTATTACAAACCTAAGATACTTTCTGTGAGCTTTGTGAATGAGAATGTGGAAGTATGCGTCCTTGAGGTCTAGAGAAGCCAGGTAGTCGTTTTGTGACAAGAGAGGAAGGACTTTCTGGAGTGTGACCATGTGAAAATGGTCTGACTGTATATATATATATATGTTTAGCGGTCTGAGGTCTAGAAAAGGCCTTAGTGAGCCGTCCTTTTTTGGGATTAGAAAATATAGAGAGTAAACCCCCTTGTTTTGCTGGTGCAGAGGAACTAGTTCTATTGCACTTTTTTCTAGCAGAGATACCACTTCTTGCTTTAACAGTGACAGATGTTCTTGTGACATTGGACGCTGTTTGGGTGGTATGTTTGGGGGGGGTAGATGTTAATTCTAGACAGTAACCTGAGTGAATAATTTGTTGCACCCACCTGTCTGATGTGATGTTGATCCATGCAGGCAGGAACTGTTGGAGTCTTCACCCCACAGGAGTGGAATGTTGGGGGGGGGGGGGGGGGGGGGGGGGAGGGGAGGAAAGTCATTGGGTAGGGGTGGAGGCATAGCGGGAGGTGTTGTTTTTGCCTCTGCCTTTATTGCTGTTATCCCTGTAACCCCCTCTCGGGTAACCCTTGTGAATGTGGATTGGCCAGGGGTCTTGTAGGAAGAGGAGGGACTTTCTAAGGAGTAGCCTCTTGTGTTGCCTCTGTACGATGAGCGACGAAAAGAACGTCTGGGAGCTTGCTGCTGCAAGGCTCCTAACGATTTTGCAGTGTCGGTGTCTTCATTTTTTCCGAAGACACGTCAACATTTGGGCCAAATAAATGTGTTTCATCAAATGGCTGATTAAGTATAGAGTTTTGCACCTCCGGTTTAAAACCTGAAATACATAGCCAGGCATGTCTGCGTAGTAAGGTGCTGGTATTGATTGCCCTTGAGGCAGTATCTGCAGCGTCTAGGGCACAACGGATGGAAGTATTAGTGATATTTTTACCTTCCTGTATAAGTTCATTAGCCCTGTTTTTGTATTTGTCTGGTAGGTGCTGCATTAGGGACTCTAGTTCGTCGTAATGTGCCCTGCCATATCTTGACTGCAAGGCTTGAGTGTTGGCAATGCGCCATATGTTAGCTGCCCTGTGCCGCAGTTCTCTTGCCAGAAGCGTCAAGGAGTTTAGATTCTTTGTCTGGTGGTGAGGCTTCACCGGTTTGGGAATTAGCACGTTTACGTGCATTGGATGCCACTAAAGAATCTAATTGTGCCGGGCCTTTAATATAAACTGGGTCTGCAGGGGCAGCTTTATATTTTTTCTCAATGCGGGGATTGAGGACCCTAGCTCTAAAGGGGTCTTTAAAGACCTCTGTTGCGTGCATGATGACGCCCTTAAGCATTGGTAATATGGACGTAGACCTTTGTGTGTTGTCAAAAGTGTCTAATAGGAAGTCTTCCTCCACTGCATCAGTGTGTAAGTCCACCCATGATATTGTGCAGCCCTCTGGACTAGCAGGTTAAAACCTATGGTGTCCTCTGGTGGGGAAGGTCTGGAAGGATAGATATCATCCTGTGGGACATTAGGCACATCAGGGGTGTTGTAATCATCCCATGGATTAGGTGACTGAGGGGGACTATTTGAGTGTGGTGGGTAATGTGCACCCCCACCTTCATAATCAGAGTCTGTGTGTACATCATCGTCTGGGTTAGGAGATGGTGTAGGTGAATGCTGTGGAGGAGGAGGTGTATGAGTAGGAACAGTATGGGGAGGTGGAAGAGAAGGGACCCTTAATGGAGAGGTTGCAATGTCTCTCCTCTTTGCAGGTGGACGAGGTGCTGGCGCCTCAAATGGTCTCTTCTTGGAGCGGAGAGTCAATTGTCCAGTTTTGGGATCCTTTACAAGCGTTTTTTGTTGTGGATCCGGTGTAAAAAGCTCTTGTGAGCCTAATAAATCCTTTGGCGTCTCAATTTTCGGCTTCGTAGGTTTTTTAGGCATCGAGTCGGCAGTTGGCTTAGGAGTGTGCCCTTTGGAAGTGTCTTTTATGGGAACCAGTTTTTTCGGTTCCGATGGTTTTTTCGGCTCCGATGCGTGTGAGTCTGGAGCTTTGGTTGATTTTTTACTCGTCTCAGAGTGCGGTTTCGGTGTCGACGAACCGCTGCCAGTCTTCGGCGCCGTATGCTTGGGTGTCAAAGCAACGGTCGAGGTGGAAGAGGAAGATGGCTTTTTCTTCGGTGTCGGTACTGGGTCGGCACCGGAAGTAGGCTGGCTCGAGCCGGAGCCGCCTGAAGGCTTTATGGTCTTTTTTGCCGGGCCCAAAGGCAGGGCGATAGAAGCAGTCTCTCGGTGTGCACCCGAGCCCGAAGGAGAGGGTGTGACCGAAGCCTTTTTAGATGGTGTCGAGGAAGGGGTGAGGTCGACGGTCTTACTTACGATCAGTTGAGCTGGCGTGACCTCCTCGACGTCGGAGTCTTCGGCACCTGATGATCCGATACTTTCTTCGACGTGCTGGTGTTCTGGCACGTTGACGCCCTCATCGAAGATGTCATTGGGAATCGGAGCTGACGAGCGAGCCATAGTTCTTCGAGCTCGTCGTCCCGGATCGTCCTCTTGGAGCGGAATGAGGCACACGCCGAACAGTCTTTGGCCTCGTGCTCCGGTGAAAGGCACCGGTTGCACACCTCATGTAGGCCAGTGTGGGGAAACTTCAACCCACATTGAGGACACTTCTTGAATGCGTCCTTTCCATGAGGCAGAAAGTGAGGCCTAGGTAGGCCCAAAAGCCTTCGTCAACGACCGGAATAGAAGACTTCAAAGTTAGTTGAGAATCGCGTGGTAGATCGCGATCAAGGCAATACCGTCAAACTGGGTGAGGATTGCGTGCCGAAGGAAATTTGGTTTCAAACCGGAGCGCAGGAGATACATCCGAGCCTGATGGCGGAAGAAAACAATCTGGGGATGGAGCCGATGCCCATGCGCAATGTGGTCCTAAGGAGGAGTCACCTATCTCGTGACTTCTAAAGAACTTTTCAGGGCAACAACAAACTGCAAATATCCGGGCCCAACACTAGGTGGCGATCTATGCATAGTGTACAATCTGCAGCTCATATGCCTCGAAAATATATATATATATATATATATATATATATATGTGTGTGTGTGTGTGTGTTTGATGTGCCCCTGCAAGTTGAAATATATAGGGAGCACTATCAAAAGTCTAAAACTAAGGATCCTTGAGCATATGCGCGCTATAGCCAACAGGGATATGACGTCACCAGTAGCAAAACACTTCGCGATTAAACATCGCAGTAATAGGGATGCTCTACAGTATTTTGGGGTTGACCAGATGCCAGAACATGAAAGGGGCGGAAACAGACTAACCAAACTCAGACGCCTGGAATCCCGTTACATTATTGACCTGCAAACTAAAATTCCAACAGGCCTTAACAGTGGGGAGGAATTGTCAATTCACTTAGGAAAATAAACTTAGAGATACATTACCAGGGCCACCATCTCAAGGGAAACTGTATTGCCAATTTTGGTGTTATGTTAAGGTTTTTTCTGCGGTTTCTAGTGATAGGAACCGCCATAGCCGATCCACGGCAAGATTTACAAACGGTTATGTGTTTATTATTAGGCTGTACAACATTACCATTCAATGTCAACACTTTGCGGTCATTAATATGTTTCAATATTCCCGATGATATCGTCTTGAAATTTGAACTAAACTGCCAATACTTATATTTGAACTTACAGAATGTGTTTTTGAATTTGAAACCTTCTGAATCATTGTAACAAGTGTTGAAATTGCCGATTCACGGCATGATAGAGATACATTTTGCGCCTCTATATAAGAGAATTTGGTTGGCCGATTCACGGCTTAATGCAGCATTGTCATTGACATATTTGATAGTATTGTTTAAAGACTTGTCGATCATCGACTATGAATCCTTTGTACATGAATTTGCCTAATTTGCACATTCCAAGATGGCGCTCGTACAATTGTTGACGAGTAGTCCTACCTCGTTGTTTCCTATGAGACTGCATGCTGCACTTTAAAAACGAGCTCCCCTGTAACACTCGTGTTTACACATTGATAAAGGGCTTGACCCGAAACGCGTCTGTGAGGAGCGCTTGATTAAATTGGAACAAGCTGACAAAACAACCCGTGAGTGCTGCTTTTTCTTTCCCGGCTGGAGAGATAGAGATAGAGATAGAGATAGAGATAGAGATAGAGATAGAGATAGAGATATCCATCCGCTCCAAATTCCTAATTTCTCCCAAACAAGCAAAGTTACCCAAGGAAGACAGCACTCACGTGGGCAGGTTCCGAAGTTTATTTGACAGACCACAGGAACAGACGCGTTTCGGCATCAGCCTTTGTTAGCTGGAAAACTCTCAATCCACCATATTTAAACATCATTGACCTCACATTTCCTGGCGGCAACATAAACAAAAGGACTACCCACATAGGACCGGGTGAAATATAACATCGCTAAAAGTGCAGCCATCTTGATCCTATTTCATAGCCCAGTGTCAGTAGTGTAAACGTTTATAAAATAAATACATGGTGAATTTAATCCTACCCTGAATGGGTTGGTTACCAAACATTATTTAAAACAGGGCTTCTCAGTTTCAAAAAAGGAAATCTTTGGTTCATATTCAATCTCCCTCATATTGAGCACATAATATAATATTGTGCTTTCTATCGACTGTAAAGACAAATGCATGCAACAGAATATGCCGCTATTATAAACAGTCATATTTAAACCAACACACCCTGGATGGGCACATTATTCCTATGAATCCCGACTCACAACCTACACGGATATTCTACGGAATCATGATTCATCAATGTATTTTCTCCTATGTAGACAAAATTGGATAGGTATGGAGTGTTTTTCAGGTTAGATTATTTTGAATACTTGTTTGAGTACCCAGTGGGCTTAACCTCTATATTAGGATTGATTGATTTACTTCATTGTGAATCGGAGTCTGGTTTCCACGGATATTGAGATGAAATTGTATGAGATTGTATATTTGGCTGCTTCTTTTTAGCATTTTGCATTTGATTGATGATTTTTATTCCAATGTGGCAACATAGGAGAAAATACATTGATGAATCATTATTCTGAATAATGTTGTGCCCAGCTAGGGCAGGATCTGGCGTTTCCGGAGAATATCGTGTAGGTTGCTGAAACGCGTCTGTGCCTGTGGTCTGTCAAATAAACTTCGGAACCTGCCCCCGTGAGTGCTGTCTTCCTTGGGTATCTTTGCTCATTTGGGTGGAATGTGGAGCGGTATTGATATGCGAGAGCAACCCCGCATTACCAGCACCCGTCCGGGAGTACATCAAGTTGGTGCTTGTGGAGCTGTGTTGAAAGTTTTGGGGTGACCCATCAAGCAGGGGGGTGGGGGTTTGGGGAGAAAAATGGGGGTCCGGAACGTGTTTTCCCCGTAGGGATTTTAGACATTGCTACAATATGAACCGCCAAACAGAACTACACCACATTTGGCAGAAAAGTAGATATTGGTCCAGAGAAGTACCTTTTTCTGAATTCAGTAGTTTTTGAGAAATGAAGGGAAAACCAAATTTGCATATATAGGGACGCACATCCTCCAAGGATCCTACAGTCCCTGTGCTGAAATCTGTTTGGTTGCCAACACTTCCACCAGGAATATACGTTAAAAAATTAAATAAAAGAGAGAAGGGGGCAGGGTAGGAACACACTGGCACCCTTTTTTTGGGGGACTTAGTGGAGGGCGGCAATAAGGATTTTTTTCGGCAGGAGTCGTGCTCGATCAAGGGATCCTGCCAGACAAGAACAAAAAAAAGCGTGGACTTCCACGCTTCTCTTCAATTAAGCCCCCGGGTGAGCCAGGTCCCAGGGGCATGAGGGACATAGAAAATGTAAAGGACGAGGGCGCATGGGGGTCCCCTCCTGAGGTTCGCTGAGCCCCAATGACCACCCCCTCCCCGAGGATAAAGAAAGATTAATGGGGCAGGGCTAGATAACACCCACAAGTAAGACCCCCCCCCAAACGGGACTGCTCTGAAGGAGGCATGACCTCTTTCTCAAATACTCTGCAAGAGGACCTCCTGGTGCGCTATTGGTTGCAGGATGAAGTCTCCTTTGCTGCGGAGTCGTTGGGGTCCATGAACTCTTATTGCTGCCACAAGTAAGTCCTCCACAGCAGGATTGCTCAGACCTCTTTGGAGGGCCAGTCCCCTATCTCAACCACTCTCAAAGCACCTCCTGGTGTACTACTGGTTAGGGAATGAAGTCCCCTTGGCTGCTGAGGATCATTGGGGGCCAAGAACCCCTATTGCTGCCACAAGTAAGTACCCGCAAAAAATACAGTTGATGGACAGAATGTAGAACAATGTCATACATTCACCCCAGTACAAGGATCTGGACCTAAATCCATCGTTTTTTTTGCACTCCACACCACCCTGGGTTAGACACTGGCTATATGCAAATCAGCTCTGACCCTGTGCCTCATGGGAACAGTCCAGTCCGAACTACCAAGTCATGTCTTTCCCAGACCGGAATCAAGCATCCAAGGACCGGTTTCTGGCTATCAGCCTTCATTCAGCCTGGATAGCTTGACTCCAGTGGTGTGGAGAGCCTGGGACTCACGTCTGAGCATACCCAGCCCACTCGGGGTGAAAATTGCAAAAAACACAGTTGATGGACAGAATGTAGAACAATGTCATACATTCACCCCAGTACAAGGAGTGCAAAAAAAACGATGGATTTAGGCCCAGATCCTTGTACTGGGGTGAATGTATGACAGTGTACTACTGGTTAGGGAATGAAGTCCCCTGTGTATGCTGTGTTTTTTGCAATTTTCACCCCGAGTGGGCTGGGTATGCTCAGACGTGAGTCCCAGGCTCTCCACACCACTGGAGTCAAGCTATCCAGGCTGAATGAAGGCTGATAGCCAGAAACCGGTCCTTGGATGCTTGATTCCGGTATGACACTGTTCTACATTCTGTCCATCAACTGTGTTTTTTGCACAAGTAAGTACCCAACAGCAGGATTGCTCAGACATCATCGGAAGCCATGTTCCCCTTTCTCAACCACTCTGCAAACAAACCTCCTGACACTACTCTTGGGGGATGAAGTCTAGGGGTGAGAGTACCGCTAAACTGTGCTGGGCCGGCGGTTGGTGGAGCTTTTACTGAACTCTTCCTTCCACGTGGCAGGGTAAAATTCTGCAAACTCCGCCGGCAGAACGGAATTTTACGCCCACCCCTTTTAGAGACTCACACACCCACTCAGACATGACTCAAATACCCACTTAAAGCCCCACTCATACTCTCACACACTCACTTACAAACCTACTCATACATCTACTGAAACTCTCATGCACTCACTCAGTGTCAAACATTACTGGTTACAGTTAAGAAATACAATGTTTAATAAACTTACAAATTCACTTAAAAACCAAAGGTTACAGGGATGTTATAGTAGGGAAATAGAATTTTTTTTTAAAAGTAGAAATTCACTGAATGCTTCCGGAAGCCTCCCCCCTAGAGGACAGAATACTTGATGGCCATTTCCCGGAGAAGGCTATCTCGCTTATTTATAAAAAAAAATTGGTTAATAACATGACGGACCCGCTACTAGCCTTGAAGGAGAAATGGGTCAGGGATGGCTTGGAGCTTGATGAGTAGGACTGGCAAGGGGCAGTTTCCTCCTCGCGGGAGGTGGCCATCCAGGCCAGGCTGAGACTGGTACAGCTCAAAATACTGCATAGGATCTAGATTACAGGGCCTGGCTTGGTGCGAATGAGTAAGGCAGAGAATGACGGATGCAGAAGGGGGTGCTGGGAAATGGGGACCTTTATACATATCCTATGGAACTGCCACTGCATACAATCATCTGGGTAGCCATACACCGAACACTGAGGGAGGTTCTTCACATAGACTTACAGCTCGAAGCTCAAAGGTGTCTCCTTAATGTTTGGGAACCGACAGATCTTAATACATATGCCATACAATGGACAACCCTAACATATATGATAGCAAAAAGGAATATTGCACAGCAGTGGGGAGCGAGTCAACCACCCAAACTGAGCAAGTGGACAGAGGACCTGGACTGGTGCATGTTCAGGGAGAAGTCAGTCTATGTTGCAAGAAGGTGTCCCAGAATGTGGGGAAAGATATGGGAGGCATGGAATCGATATAGAGGAGATATCTGCCCCCTCCTGCTCCTCAGACAGAGGCTGAAACTCTGGAATCCCCCTGAATACGCTCAATCTGTAAATGAGTGCGCAGGCGGACACGGCATGGGTGCCCACTATCCCCGCTGCTTTTTTCCTTGGCTATGGAGCCGTTGGCAGTGTTACTCTGTAGAGGTGGTGAGGAGTGGGAAATACGACTGGGTGACAGGGCGCATGCAGTGTCTCTGTACGCTGATGACTTATTACTATATGTACGTGATGTAGCTGACATCCCCGCCTCTATAGCAGAGGTGCTGAAGGCATTCGAGGAGGTTTCCGGACTCCAGGTAAAGTGGGCTAAGTCTGGAGTGTACCCATTTAGTGCGCACACCTCAGAAACAGACGTAATCATCAACGGTTCGCCCCTACCATGGTACCCCACTACTTTTCGCTATCTTGGAGTCCTCATATATCGGACACCAGACTATTCGCTAAAGGGCAATTTAAAGAGGGCAATCTCGGCGGTGAAGGCCCAAATACAATTTTGGAAATCACTCCCGCTGAATGTCATGAGTCGAGTGGTACTGCTGAAGATGATAGTCCTTCCTAAGCTCTTACACTATTTCTCGAATCTCTCGGTTTATGTCCCCACTAAATCTTTCCGTGGACTGGAAAATATGTTCCGGGATCTCATTTAGAACAAAGGCGGGCCCATAGTCGCGCTGTGGAAGTTGTATGCCCCCACCTCGCAGGGAGGGCTAACGGTTCCTAATCTGGAACTGTACTACATAGCAGCTCAGCTGCAGTGGGTAACTAAATGGCTCAATGGCACTAACCTGGAAGAAAGGGCAACCCTGCAGCAACCGTGGACCCACACCCAAATATGTCATCTGTTCCATCCAGCGGCTAGACCCCCCGCGCCCGTCTCAATTACATTTGAATTTGGCGTATAGGTGCTACAAGAGAAGTTTGTATCTTACCCGAGCGGCAATCCCCTATGCCCTGATATTGCCACTCGTGGGGAACCCTAGAGGACAATCGGGCACATCTGAATCCACTCTATTGAATTGGCATGCAGCAGGTATAGACACCGTGGGAGACCTATATGAGGAAGGCGCACTTTTGACATTTGAGGCACTGGCGGAGACCAGTGGCTTGCCAGCTGGACAATTCCTATTGCATACCTCCATTACGCGAGCGTTATCTGCTTTCCTGGGAGATTTAACGTCCGAACCACCAACACATTTATTGTTGCAGTACCTACATGTAATGGGGGCGGGTTCACACATCGTACACTGGCTGGTGACAGCCCTGCTCACCCATACACTGAAACCAATGTTGGCACTCCGCATCCGCTGGGAGACGGACAGAGGCAGGGCCTGGTCAGATAAGGAATGGTGCACAGTCTTAGCTGGTGCTACCCAGGAAATCCAGGCTCAAAGTAACACAAACATATATAATACATAGGACATATTTATCTCCAGACAAAATTAATAGATATTTCCACACAGCCACGGCAGAATGCCCAAGCTGTCGGCAGCCTGATGCACACCTGCCCCACATGATTTGGTCTTGTACCTCCCTTCACGGTTATTGGAGAGAGATCGCTGCGGCCCTAATGCATTGCACCGACACCTCTTTTCCGCCCACAAGATCTAAGAAAAATAGTGTCACATTGAGGTTCAGAGACCTGGGTCTAATAACTGCTAAGCGCTTAATTACAAAACGGTGGAAACAGGCTGATCCCCCAGACATAAACAGCTGGAAGAGCTCGCTCAAGATATGGGCGCAGGCAGAGAGTACGGCGCTGCACAGGGAGGAGACAGCGGGGCTCCGCAAGTACCCCATAGCGCAACAATGGGACACCATGCTTGCGACATTCAGTAATGAATTAGGTGGGGAGGGCAGCGACACTTAGTGAGTGGCTACATGATATACTACTTGAAGTTCCCGGGTGACGGGGAGAGAGGTGGCGGTGGACGTTTGTTGCATTCCACTGGACGATACCCCTTAGGGGCAGTCGGATGTACTGGGGATCCTGCTCTTTCTTGCCCGGCATTTATCGCTGCGACATTAGTCTCCTACATACACGTGAGCCCGAGTCGAGTCCCGATGAATCTCCACGTAGCTCTTCATGCCATAACCGGTCCCGCACTCAGTAAAGCAATGGTTAATATATTCCTTTTCAGATAGCAGCTTTTTAGTTTGATTATTCAGTACGTTAATTTAGATAAAATATGCTTTATTGATAGGTCTGTTATTATCATTCATCACCACTTTTCCTCTTCGGCAAAGCCCGCTCTGCTGTAATATTGAGCAGGCCACATGTATGGATCTTTAGCGCCTAACAACGTTGTGCTTAATTGGACACAAAGGACTTAAATACTGCAGATGAGGTTGACCCATGCAGTAAGCGGCATCTCCCTCTGTCCCCCCCCCCCCCACCGGGAATAGATATTTGGAGGCTGCTGAGATATGTTGTGGGAAGGCAGTCGCAACAATGTATGAGAAACTGTCTAATAGAAATAAGCTAATAAGAGATTGTGCATGTGAAATTGTGCTGCGGCAGTAGGAGCAGCTGATTACTCTAATGTTGATCTGATGACGATTGCATGCTGATGGTTATATTTCATCCTTCACCTTCTTTGTCATGTATTGTAGGGAAATGGAATAACATGAAAAAGACCAATAAAGATATATATTTTTTTAAAGATATTGCTTGCACAAATACTGTGATAGTGAAGTTATGTCGAAACTATTCAATAGAAAGAAATGTTTAAAAAAAGAAATTCACTGAAAAAACCAAAAGGTTACAGGGACTGTATTGTTAGGCTCAGGTTTCACTCGTACAAAACCAGTGAAATTCAGCAGTTTTAGTTACCAGAGCCAACTACAAATTATGCCCCTGCAATACACTGCTTATGACCTCACACAGCTCACCTATACAGCCTATCCTGCAGACACTCACTCTTCCATAGAACCACTCATACACCACCTCACTTAACCAAACATTCACTCAAACTGCCACTTACTCACCCATATACCCATTTACACGCCCAGTCACTCACTCATACAGCCATTCAGACACCCACTCACTCAACCATACAGTCACTGAAACACAATCACCCATCCATACAACCACTCACTCACCCATCTATACAGCCACTGATAAAACCATTCCCTCACCAATACAGCGACTCACACTCACTAAGTCACCCACATAACTACTCAGAAGGAATATGCTACTTACCAGTATGCATCTGTTCTTGGCATGTAGGGCTGCTGACATTCATATCTGTGCATAGATCGCCGCCTAGTGTTGGGTGCGGATGATTGCACATTGTTGTCCTGGAAGAGTCTTCGAAGTATCACCTATCTCCTCCCCTGGACTACAGTGCGCATGGGCATCCTCTCCATCCTTAGATTGTTTTTGCCATTGTGGCAGAGGTGGAGTGTTGTACAGTAAGAGATTTCCATGCAAGAAAGTGAGAGTTAGAATGAATGCTACAGCTGCGACAAGCACTGGGGAGGAGGGTGGGCGATATGAATGTCAGCAGCCCTACATGCCAAGAACAGATGCAAACTGGTAAGTAGCATATTCCATTCGAGGCATGTGGGCTGCTGAATTCATATCTGTGCATAGAATGTATAGCAGTCTCCCCCTTAGCGGTGGCTACCTGTGCCAGCTGCAGCAGTCTGAAACAGAGTTTTTAGAACAGCCTGTCCTACAGCAGCTTGCTGTTTGGAATGTACATCCACACAATAGTGTCTTGTGAATGTATGTATGGCAGACCATGTGGCTGCTTTACATATTTCTTCCAGAGGGATGTTTCCTAGGAAAGCCATGGATGCCCCCATTTTGCGCGTTGAATGCGCCCTTGGGGAAACTGTTAAAGTGCGCTTAGCCTTAAGATAACATATCTGAATGCACTTAAGAATCCACCTGGCTAAGCCTGATTTAGAAATAGGGTTGCCTTTGCGTTGTGGTGAAAAGGCAACAAACAACTGTTTTGTCTTCCTAAAATCTTTTGTCCTGTCAATGTAATATAGGAGAGCCCTTTTAACATCTAGTGTGTGGAGGGCCCTTTCTGGTACTGACTGTGGGTTTGGGAAGAACACTGGCAGTTCTATTGTTTGATTGATGTGGAAGTGAGACACCACTTTGGGCATAAATTTAGGGTTAGTTCTGAGCACGACCCTATTAGCGTGGATTTGGAAGAATGGCTCTTGAATAGTTAGGGCTTGAAGTTCGCTAACTCGTCTAAGCGAAGTAATAGCCACGAGAAATGCCACCTTCCATGTTAAAAATTGAATTTCACACGAGTGTAGAGGTTGAAAAGGTGGTCCCATTAGTCTGGTTAATACTATGTTTAGGTTCCAGAAAGGTGAAGGCGGGTGTCTTGGGGGGATTACTCGTTTGAGTCCCTCCATGAATGCTTTAATTGCAGGCACTGTGAATAGGGAAAGGTGTTGCCTGTTTTGAAGGTAAGCTGCTATGGCAGCTAAGTGTATTCTTATAGATGTATAGGCTAGATTGCAGCGGTGTAGGTGCAAAAGATAGCATATGATATTTTGAGTTGATGCGTTTAGTGGGTTTATGTCATTGTTGTTACAGGAAATGACAAAACGTTTCCACTTTGCAGCATAGCATGCTCTTGTGGTAGGTCGTCTTGCCTCCTTGATAATGTTCATGCAGTCAGGAGGTAAGTTTAGGTAGCCAAACTCTATGACTTCAGGAGCCAGATTGCAAGGTTCAGCTGCTGTGGATCTGGGTGCTGAATGTCTCCATGGCTCTGCGTTAAGAGACTGGGTGTTAGCTTTAGTCTTTGATGAGGCACCACGGAAAGCTCTTGGAACGTGGTGTACCACGGTTGCCTCGCCCATGTTGGAGCAACTAGGATTAGCGTCATGGAGTGCTGGCGCAGTTTGCGTGCCACTAGCGGTATCAACGGTGCTGGTGGAAAAGCGTAGGCAAGTTTGCCTGACCAGTTCATCCATATCGCATTGCCCTGAGACTGCGGGTGTGGGAACCTTTCGGCGAAGTACCGGCATTTTGCGTTTTGTTTTGTGGCGAACAGGTCTATCTCTGGTTGTCCCCACTGTTGGAAGTATGGTTGAAGCACTGTGGGATGAATCTCCCACTCGTGTATCTGTTGGCTGTGTCTGCTGAGCAGATCCGCTATCTGATTGTCCTTGCCCGAGAGGTGTTCGGCCATGAGAAAAATGTTTCTTTGAATGGCCCACTTCCACATGCTTTGAGCTAGGTGTGACAGCTGTGGAGAGTGTGTTCCTCCCTGCTTTTGTATGTAGTACATTGCAGTCATGTTGTCCGTCCGGATCAACACGGTCTTGTTGCACAGATGTACTTTGAAGGCTTTCATTGCCATGAAAATTGCCATCAGCTCCAGTAAGTTGATGTGCACTTTTTTCTGCTGCGTGGTCCATAAGCCCTGTACTGTGTGGTGGAGGACATGGGCTCCCCACCCTATCAGGGATGCGTCCGTTGTCAGGACTATTTGTGGTACAGGCTCTTGGAACAGTCGTCCTTTGCAAAGGTTTTGTGGATTCCACCAATGCAGAGAGTTGTATGCACGACTGGTCACCAACACTAGGTCGTTTAATTGTCCTTGAGCCTGGTTCCACTGACGTGCTAGACACTCCTGTAGCGGACGCATGTGTAGTCTTGCGTGGGGGACTATGAAAATGCATGAGGCCATAATACCTATCAGTTGCATAAACACTTGGGCTGGGAGCGAGTGTTGGGGCGTGAACCTTTGGATTAGCGTCTGAATGCTGTTTATTCTGACAGAATTGGGCTGTGCTTTCCCTGCCAGGGTGTTGATCGTCGCTCCCAGGTATTGTTGTACGTGGGCAGGCTGAAGATGGGACTTTGGGTAGTTCAGCGAGAAACCTAAACTGTGCAGGAGGTGAATAGTGTGTGACATGTGGCTGGCACATTGCTGGGCTGACTGTGCTTGTATTTGCCAGTCGTCCAGATATGGATAGACATGAATATGCTGTCTTCTGAGATGTGGTGCTACTGTCGCTAGGCAATTGGTAAATACTCTCAGGGCTGTTGTCACCCTGAAAGGAACGACTTTGAATTGATAGTGCTGATTTTGTATTGTAAACCTGAGATATTTCCTGTGTGCCGGGTGTACCGGTATATGGAAATATGCGTCTTTCAGGTCTAGTGTTGCGAGGAAGTCTCCTTGACGCAACAGTGGTAACACCTGCTGTAGAGTGAGCATGTGGAAATGCTCTGATAAAATGTATTGGTTTAAGGGCCTAAGGTCTAAGATTGGCCTGAGAGACCCGTCCTTTTTGGGGATGAGGAAGTATAGTGAGTCCACTCATGTACCTTGGTGTTCTAAGGGTACTGGTTCTATGGCCCCCTTTTGTAGCATGCTGATGACTTCCTGCTGCAATAAGTGTAGGTGTTCTGCGGACATAGGACGGTGTTTTGGGGGTATGTTGGGAGGTGTAGAGATTAATTCTAGGCAATAGCCATGCTGGATAATTTGCCTCACCCACCTGTCTGTAGTGATGTTTTCCCAGACGTGTAGGAGCTGCTGTAATCTCCCTCCGACCGGTGTTACATGGTCTGGGGGTAGTGACAAGAAGTCACTGTTTGGTATTGGTAGAGGATCTGGTGGGGTTATTCCCTCGTCCTCTACCTTTGCTGTTATTGCCACGGTATCCACCTCTACTGTTTTTGTTGTAGGTGTTTTGCGTGTTCCCTTTGTTGTATGAGGTTTGCTGCGCTGAGCCTCCTCTTGCAGCTCCTCTGTTGCCGGAGCGACGAAAGGAGCCGCCTCTGTATTGTTGTGATTGCAAGGCTCCCATAGACTTGGCTGTCTCGGTATCCTTTTTCATTTTGTCTAATATTGTGTCCACATTAGGCCCAAACAAATAATCAGGATTTACTGGCTGATTAAGTAAAGTGCTCTGAACCTCATTTTTAAAGCCAGAGATGCTGAGCCACGCATGTCGTCTGAGCATGACACTGGTATTGATAGCCCTAGCTGCTGTGTCTGCAGCGTCTAGCGCGCATTTGATGGAGGCGTTAGATAGTAAGTTTCCCTCTTGTATTAGGAACTCTGCCTGTTCTTTATAAAGGTCAGGTAGATGCTGGAGAAGGTGCTCAAGTGTGTCGTAGTGTGCCCTGTCATACCTAGCTAACAGGGCTTGAGTGTTTGAAATTCTCCATATGTTAGCTGCTTGAGCAGCTACTCGTTTGCCAGAAGCTCCCAAAATTTTAGACTCTTTGTCTGGAGGTGGAGCTTCGCCAGTGGTTTGAGAATTAGCACGTTTGCGTGCATTGGATACTACCAAGGAGTCCAAGGGCAGCTGTCCCTTAATATATGTAGTGTCCACTGGTGCTGGCCTGTATTTCTTTTCTCTCCTGGGGTTAATGACTCTTGCCCTAGTAGTTTCTTTTAATATGTCCCCAGCGTGTTTAAGCACTCCTTTCAACATTGGCAAAGTTTTCACTGATCTTTCAGAAGTGTTGAAAGTGTCAAAAAGGAAGTCTTCTCCAATGGGGTCCGCATGCATTTCCACATGGTGGTTGTATGCCGCTCTTTCAATTAATGCATTGAAGGCTGCTGTGTCCTCTGTAGGCGAAGTTTTTACGGGTATGCGTTATTGTCTTGCACAGGCTGAGAATCTGCAGGATCTACAGCATCAGTCCATGGTTGATTTTGGTTATCCTCATTGTCCACTGGATAATCATACAGTTCACTATCGTCATATTCCACATCCTCATCTGTGTGTGAGGGAGAATATGTATAGGTTTCTTGCACCTGTGTTCTGATAGGCTCAAAGAGAGTTGGAGATGTAGAAGAGTCTCTTTTCTTTTTGAGTGGTATTTTGTAGTGTTCAGCAGAAGTGTCTGGTCTGATTTTCCTTTTTAATAAGGTATTTATGCCAGTATCTGGGTCCACATACAGTTTGGACTGTTCTTCTGTTGAGGGCTCTTGCTCTTCATGTGCTTGAGCTCTTTTCTTTTGTATAGCCGTTTTTGTTTGTGTCGGTTCGATCTCCGTTGTTGGTTCGACCGATCTTTTCCGCATGTGCACCGGAAGTCCGAATGTTATCGGTCCGAGGGGATGTTGTGCTTCGCCAGTGTTTTTCGGCTGTATGACTTTTTTCGATGCCATGATTGGTATCGACTCGACTGTTTTTGTTTGGTCGATAACCACTTTATTGCTTGGCGTCGTCTTCGGAGCTTGTTGCTTCGGAGCGATATCTTGCCTCGGCTTGATCGACCCCTTGGCCTCTACCCTTGTCTTTGGCTCGATTGTTCTTATTTGCAACGTCTTTGGCTTGTCGACTTTTTTTTTCCGTTCGACAACCCTCTTCTGCTGGAGTCCTTTATTTGTGTTGCTTGGCGTCGGCATCGATCTTGTCGGCTCGACGGCCTTTAGCTTAGGCATGTCCCTGGGCGTACTGGCTCTCGGCTCGACAGCCCTGATATGCGACGCGTCCCTCTCGGCGGCCATTTTGTGTTTGGTCGGCGCCGATGGATGTGCGTCTTTTGGTGCGAAGAGTGGGAACTATCAGTTTCGGTTTCTGTTTTACCTCTGGAACGTTCGGTTTCGGTATTACCAGGGAATGGTAATGTTGCACCGATGGCTCTTGCCTTACATTCTTAGCCGGGCAGACTTGCGGGGCTATAGAATCGATGTTTTGATCTTGGCTAAGGCCTTCCGGCGATGCCTCGACCTGAGCCGTTGGAAGCGTTTCAGTATATGTACTGGGCTCCGTACTCACGGTGGCCCCATGTCCTCGCCGGAGTCATCCTCGACGGCTCCGCTACCTTGATCGTCGTCCCCTACCTCGACGATGTCGTCTTATTCGTCGACGTAGTAGTTGGAGTAATGTTCCGACCCCTGCTCCGACTGCTGGTCCGAGTCGTCAGCTTCGACGACCTCTTCGTCGTCTTCAAAGATGTTCTCCGGGTCAGGCGCTGGCTTCTGCATCGTCTGCCTCGCTGCTCTTCGAACCCGAAGAGTTTTCTTCGAACGGAACTGCGCACAAGCTAAGCAGTCGGCTTCATTATGTTCAGGAGATAAACACTTGTTACACACAGGGTGTTTTTCTATGTGTGGGAATTTTGAGTTACAATTGGGGCATCTTTTGAATGGACTTCGTTCCATCGACGAAAGGCCCCTGGTGTCGAGGAAAGGCCGCGTGGCCCGAGTCGACGCTGTGAGTAGAAAATAACAGAAAGAAAGTTGTAGTCACCGATCGAATAACAATACCGACGACCCCGAAGGCCTTTTGGCCTTGTAGAAAAGTTTTATATCGATTCCGAACTCCGAGTTGGAAATCACATCCGAACCCAATGGCGGAAAAAAACAATCTAAGGATGGAGAGGATGCCCATGCGCACTGTAGTCCAGGGGAGGAGCCACCTATCTTGTGATACTTCGAAGACTCTTCCAGGACAACAATGTGCAATCATCCAGACCCAACACTAGGCGGCGATCTATGCACAGATATGAATTCAGCAGCCCACATGCCTCGAACACCCACTTATATACCAATTCAGTCACTCACACACCAGTACAGTCACTAAGACACCCACACACACACTGATACACACAGTGGCTTACATAAACTGTTAAAAAAGCAATCAGTCGGGGGGCGTGGCCAACTGCCGAGCATGGCGGTAGCTTGAAGAGGGAGCTCCTACAGGCACAACGGCCCGCGTTAACTATCCGGACATCCATCCGACTTCTGCCCGCTCGAAGGAGCGACATCGGCTCGGGGACCCGAGCGGCGCTGATTGCCCCGACCCCGGTGGTTCTCTGACGCCGGGAACTGCTCCGTCCTGAGACGGCGATCCGAGGCCTGCATCTGTCTGCCAGCACCGGCCTGTAGTGGCCGTGGAGCCCGGGCGGAAGTCGACCATCCCCGGCCCGGGCACTGAGACACTGACCGGTCGCTGCTGCCTTCTTGCCGCGAGAGGTGCGGGACGACGCCGCGCCTCCGGCTCTCCCCCCCTGTGTGGCCCAGGGGAGCGTTACAGGCCGGGACTAACACAAGCGCTGTCTGGGGGCACGTCACGCAAGGGCAAAATCCTTCACTGGACACCGACAGGCGCCATTTTGGAGGCGCCGAGCGACTGAACCCGCCGCTCTTCCGCCGAGGTAAGGAGATGAAAGCCGGAGCCCCCGCCACCTCCCAGCACTGCTGACCACACGAGACTCACCCCAATTGCACGGAGAGGCGAGTCCCGGACTCACCATCCTGGCGCAGAGGCGGCTTTCAGTGTGAGAAGCGGAGGCGACCTGCACAGGGACCTGTTGGTCTACACGCTCCTGCGTTGGCGCATCTACCTTAGGGGACAGAGACACTGCACAGGGGACCCCCCCCCCATGATAAGACCCACTACAACGGCGCAACAAAGCAACAGTTGGCAGCGCTATATTACACGCTGATTGCCGGAGTAGTCCCGCCACAGACCACACCTGCGGTCCTCGGAGACCGACGTCCTGGCCGCCACGACCACTTGATACGCTGCATCTCGGCCCTGGGTGGACCCCAGCGAACCCCCTTGAACCGTCTGGCGCACACGCAGCAAGACCTGACACCAAGGAGGATTCCGCAGCCCATAGGCCAGGACCTACCCAGCAACCAGGTGCCCATCGTTCCTTCATCGACGCGACGGCATGGCTGGAAAAGGTACTCGGAGCACGACGACCCAGGCGAAGCTTGACAAATTCGCATACGGCCAGCATGCCCATTCACAGAATAATGGCCGCCATTCGGCTGGCGCGACTCCGGAACCGAGTGGCGCTCCGAAGGTGACCTTAGAGGACATTATGAAAACTCTCAACGAGGTCCGAACGACTGTGGGTTCCATCTCCACCGAGGTTACCCTGCTGCGGGCGGACTTCCAGAAAATGACGGAGAGAGTGTCGCAAGTGGAGGTAGTCACCAAATCGCTCGTGGAGGATACCTCGGATCTACAAGTGGCTATGGAGCGCATGGAGAGAATCACTAAGCAGTTGCGAGAGAAGCTCGACGACCAGGAAGGGCGTTCCAGGAGAAACAACGTCCGAATCCTTGGCCTGCCAGAGACGGAGGGTAAAGCTGCGATGGACTTATACGTCGAGGACCTAATCAAAAATCAGCTAAAACCTAAAGGCCTCTCGCACTTCTTTTCTGTTGAAAGGGCGCACCGAGTTCCTGGAGGTACGGCCAAACCGGGTGCCACTCCGCGGCCTGTACTGGCCAGGCTTTTCAACTTTAGAGACAGGGACGCGATCCTTCAGGCGGCGAGAGTCTCCCCACCTGTCCGGATCCAGAACTCAACCCTAGCATTCTTTCCTGACTACACGGCGGATGTGGCCAGGCGTAGAAAATCGTTCACGGAAGTGAAAAAGGCCCTGCGAGACAGAGACCTGCCATACTCCATGCTATTCCCCGCCAAGCTGCGCATTGTGGCCGAAGGGAAAACTTGGTTCTTTGACACGCCTGAGGTTGCTAGAGAATGGCTGGATGGCTGGAGGCAGGTGGGCCAACCCCAGCGGCCGCACAGAGACCGACAGCGTCAACGCAGCGGAAAATCGACGAGTCAACCATCAAGAGACCCCCCGAATGGAGAAGATGTGACAGTGCTGGATTCTGATCTTGAGAGGGACCCATTTGACTCTGGACAACCTGTTAGGGGCTGATCGCACTGGGATGTCCGAGACACTGCAGGTTTGCAGCCCTTGGGGACTTGCCGCTGATGGAGCTGAGTAGGGCGGGCATTGGCCGGTGCCTGTAGGGGTCTCACCAACCCCACGAGCAAGTAAGATGACCGGGGAGGGACTTAAGCACTCTGCCAAGTTGGGGATGCGGGCGGGTTTTCGTCCGTGGTGCAGGGGAGCAGGGAGGGGGTTGGGGAGGGTTGTAGTACTGTTACGGTTATGGTTATTGTTATGGTTATTGGTCATCACTACGTACATTACTTATGTTAGACACACAGTCACACTACAGGCCGTCCATACCCGGCACTCCGGAACGTGTCACTACATGCAGGTAACACCATACTGCTGCACATTAGTATCACTGGTCTTGCCTCTACATGGCACAACATACACAAGTTGCGCGCACTGAGGGCGCCCCTGCGATGACACTGGTGCCACCGCTAAAACTGCTTACGTGGAATGTCAGAGGACTGGGGGATAAAATTAAGAGAGGTTTGGTATTGCAGACCATCAAACGCCAGGGGCCTGAACTGGTCCTGCTTCAAGAAACACACCTGGTAGGGAATACATGCAAGGCACTTGATAGGCGCGGGTATGCCATGGTGGTACATGCTGAGTTCACCACGGGCTCCAGAGGCACTGGGATACTCCTAAAAAAAAACTCATCATTTATGGTTAATAGTCACAAGACGGACGATCAGGGGCGTTTTGCAGCGCTCTCTGGACAGTGGGAGGGGAAAACCCTCAATGTGGTGTCCGTATACATCCCCCCAGCACTACACTCTACAGCGCTGCCAGCGCTTGGGCACTTTCTCGTTGGCCTCCCGGAGGGTGATATAATTATTGGCGGAGACTTCAATGCTATAACAGACCCCTTACTGGACACCTTTCCCATAAGGGCACGCCCGAGGGGAGCAGCCACGCTTCCTGGCTTCCTGAGCGCGCTGGGTCTCACAGATGTATGGCGACAATTGAACCCTGCGGCGACTCAATATACGCATTACTCATCCACACACAACAGCCTCTCACGTATCGATTACTTCTTCTTTTTGGGGGTGGGACTGGGGTCCATAGACAAGCTAGAAATTTTACCCAGGGGCATCTCAGACCACTCCCCAATATCCATCCATCTTACTACCAGAGAAAAGAAGCGCACTAGAACATATCCGATCTACCCTAATTATTTACTGGTCCCTGGAATCAGGAAAAAACTTAAATTGGCCACAAAACACTACTTTAGCGAAAATGCGGGAACAGTCTCCTCACCCACGGTGCTCTGGGAGGCGTACAAAACGGTTCTGCGCGGCGCAGCCATAGCGGCAATCACTGGCCATAAGAGGGACTCCAATGCTGAACTTGCTAACTTGGAATTGGCACTCCATGCAGCGAACACTGCCCACATGTCGGACCCCACCCCTGACAACACACACACGTTACACCTACGACAGGAGCAACACCGGGCGCACCTCAAGACGATCATTCAGGGTCATTTAGCAAACACCGCACACCGAATCTATGACGTTGGAGATAAGGCCGGGAAGATGCTGGCGTGGTTGGACAAAAGGGGCGGCACTAACAGAGGGATACAGAGACTATACGATCGTGAGGGCCGGCTGCAGACACACCCGGACCACATAGTTCGCACCCTAGCAGGCTACTTTCAAGAAATATACACCCCGGTTCGGTCCGTCACGGAACAGGAGGCACTGGCCTCGCTTGGACACATCAATATCCCTGAGCTTCCACAAACTGCACAACAAGAACTAGACGCGGACTTGACGAAGGATGAGATCCAGTTGGCGATACAGGCATTACAGTCCGGCAAAGCGCTGGGGCCCAACGGGATCCCTGTAGAGTGGTATAAAGCGAATGCCTCGGCATTGGCCGGCCCACTGTTGGATATGTACACTGACAGCGTAGAGAAAGCGTTGTTCCCACTCGATCAGCGCACGGCCACGATAGTAGCCATCCCGAAACCAGACAAACCACCTACTGAATGCACCTCCTATCGGCCCATTTCCTTACTGAACATTGAAGCGAAGATTTTGGCGAAGCTCCTAGCCAGTCGCCTAACCCAGCACCTGAGTACTCTGATACACCCCGATCAATCGGGCTTCATGCCACACAGGAGTACGGCTCTGAACCTACGGAGGGTGCATGGGGTGCTGGCTCGGGCACATCGACTCTCGGACCCAGCTGTGATTCTATCGCTGGACGCCAAAATGGCATTCGACATGGTGGAGTGGGAATACTTATTCGCGGTCTTGACCCGCATGGGCTTCGGCCCAAAATATCTTGCATGGGTGCGGTTGCTCTACACGTCACCGGTCGCGCAGGTGGCTGCGAATGGTCACATTTCGCCTCCATTCCCACTGGGGCGCGGAACTAGGCAGGGGTGCCCACTGTCACCCCTTCTCTTTGCATTGGTGCTAGAGCCGTTGGCAATTCTGCTTAGGGCAACGCCACTATTCCGAGGCATTACCTGGGAGAGCGGCTGGGAAGACAAAGTCTCCTTATATGCGGACGATATGCTAATATACATGGTCAATCCAACCGAGGGAGTCCCAGCCCTACTGGCGCTGTGCGATGGGCACGGCCGGGCGTCAGGGTATACCCTGAATTGGTCCAAATCCATAATATACGTACTTAAGGGCCCGAACCCACTTCTACATGACGAATGCCCCCTAACAGTAACAACCACCTCCTTTAAGTATTTGGGAATTTTCATTACCACTGATGCCGCGGAATTTTATACCAAAAACCTACTGCCACCTCTTGCGCGCTTACGTGCAGACGTTAAATACTGGGCTACTCTACCGTTAACCCTCCTTGGGCGAGCGGCACTGTACAAAATGATGGCTCTCCCGAGGTTCCTATATGTGCTGGAAAACTCTCCATATATAGTGCACCAGCGATATTTTAAGCAGGTTGCTGCACTGCTCTCCGGCTTGCTGTGGAGCAATGGCCCAGCAAGGATAGCGCAGGAAAAACTGGTGAAAAGCTGGTACGAGGGAGGGATTGCGTTACCCAATCTCCAATTATATTATTGGGCATCCCAACTTAAAATAATTAATCACTGGATACACACCCCGCGGGGGGACCCCGCATACAAGGCTGACTGGGCACAACTGGGAACAGACGGCATGCTTGCAGTGTTATACAATCCGTCGCGTGTGAGGGACCTACTCGGCCCAACATTTCATACAGCGACACTATGGCACACAGCACAATCCCGACTGGGCTGGAAGGGGAAGATAACCAGGATGATGCCACTGTGGGACACTAGAGCGCTGGGTAACTTGCGGTCATGTAGGGGCTTCACGCAATGGGACCACATCGGGATCTCAGTGGTTGGGGACCTCTGGGACAAGGGCGCGGTGATTGCATTTACACAAATCCAACAACAATATGGCATGGGCTCCACTGAGGCATTCCGATATGGGCAGATCAGGCACGCTCTAATGCAGGCAATTCCACCCGAAACCACACTCCCTGAATCGTCACCCCTAGAGGACAGGTTGCTGACGGAATTTATGGAGCAAAAACCGACCTCTCTCACTTATAAAAAACTGATTAACAACCTGCCAGAGCCCACTCGGAAGCTTAAGGAGAGGTGGGTTGAGGAATTGGGTGAGATGGATGACACAGAGTGGAACGAAGCCCTTGCATCACCGCGAGAGGTAGGCATATCGGCACGGTTCCGTTTAGTGCAACTCAAGATCTTACATCGCACCTACTACACCAGAACACTTCTCCACAAAATACAAAGGGCACCACACCCTTACTGCCTCAGGGGATGCGGGGAAGAAGGTACTCTGTTTCACACATTGTGGGAATGCCCTCAAATCCAAGAAGTGTGGAGACAGATCATGCGCACAGTCTCTCAGGCCATTGAAGTGTCGGTCTTACCTGAACCCCGTAAATGCCTGTTGAACATCTGGGACCCTACTGACCTGAACAGGTATGGACAGCTGTGGGTTACTTTAGCTGTGACTGTGGCGAAACGTGATATCGCACAAAAGTGGGGTGCCCCGGAACTGCCTACGGTGGCTGGCTGGATCAGATATATGGACCTCCTAATGGTGAAGGAAAGGGCAGTTTATGTGCTACGGGCTTGCCCCCGTAAATGGAATACGGTTTGGTTACCGTGGAACAAATATAGGGGAGAGCCGTGTGCACCCTTGCCGGAAGGTGAGGATTCGGAGTCCGAAGAGGACGATGACTAAACAGTATGGATACGTACACCGTACAATGGGATGTGTGGGGAGGGACCGGGTTGCCACTGTACCTGGGATACAGTGAAGAATGTATGACGAGGCCTACCATTGACTGTGAGAATATGTGCTTCATTGTCGAGTGATGACTTTAGTTGGGTTTTATAGTTTTTTGATGTTTGCTACACGTTGAAATTGTTAGGGACGGGTACATGTGCCTATTAATACTCTGCTTCTCCGTTACCATCAAGGTATGGAACTGAATGCTTTCTATGTAGTAATTGATTCTGACAGCCTCATGCCATACTCAAGGTAACAAAAGTCATATGTTGTAGTACGGTCTATCTTATCGTTTATTTCTCAATATGCAAAAACTGATACTAGAACGTGAAATGCCTATGTTATTGAAAATATATATCCTGTATTCCTGACAAAGTTTAAAAAAAAAAAAAAAAAGCAATCAGTCATTAGTAGTACACAAAGAATACTAACTTAAGGTTTGTGCTACGTTCGTATATATGTTTAACACACAAACCTTTAGAAAACACTCACAATCACTGGATGGTGTCATCAGTGATGTCATTTAAGATGTCATCGGTGATCTTACATACCATGTCATGAGTGATGTAGTATGGGAGGTCATAAGTAGTACATTGCGTACGTAATCTTTTCCTGTGAATTTGTACGTTTTAAAAAAAATTCTATTTACCAACTACAATGTACCTGTAACCATTGTTTTTTTGCAGTGAGAAAAAAATGGAAAAAATATATATAGACAGACAGATAGATAGATGGATGGATGGAAGGATAGCACACTGCTGTCAGTTCAGGTGGTGGGGGCAGACCAATTCCCTGTATTTTCTACAGCAAAACCAGAAAAATATTGCTGAACACCAATCTCAGTTTCTAAGCGCACACTCTTTTTCCAATAAACACCAGCGCGTTTCGACTTCACGAGAGTGTTGCACGCGGTCAGTGAGTCCCTTATCAGTTTCTATATATACATTTGAGAAAGTCCTGCCGACAAGGAGGCATTCTGTGACATGTAGTTCTTTACAAATTGGACAAAGAAAAGAGACACACCAGCTACATATAATTAACAGGGTGACCAAAACCAGGCATGATATTATATAGCACTCAGAGCAATTTTATATGCCACATTATTATCACATTTTTACAATGGTAGAATCTGGAACGCATGTGATGTTTTATAACTCCATTTGCAGCTTAATACCAGATTCTTAATCATGCTGGACATCCCGATTACTATGACAGACATGTTAGACAGTATACCACATTGCCGGGCAAAGGCCTGAATGTCAGTGACATGGTGTATTACCGGGGGCTTTGAGTCCACTGGGGGAAGTATATCGCTTATGCCCAGTGTTTTCTGCTGTACACTGGAGATGACTGATCTCAACTTCTTATAGTGTCCGCCGAACTGAGCTGGATTTCTCCCTCGCTGTTAATTCTAACTGTATATTTATATAGAGCTGTGGCTTCCCCTACACTTTGCTATGAGGCTCATACCACACTGTGTGGGAAAGGAGGTCATGTAACTTATGGCAGAGCTGGGGGTGATTGCATATGATGTCTCCAGTGTAGGCTAAGTGCCATATGTTCAATATCATGGAGCATTATTATATGGAGCCATAATATTTTTCTGTTCAACCATCAATTATACCAACAGACTTGTAAAACTGCAATGGGGATTTCCTTCTCCCCCAATTATGTGTATGTAAACATGGGCTGGTGGGAGAGGGAAATCACTTAGAGTTACAAGTACGAGCAATACCTTATCAAGGTGGTAATATTGCTTTATAGTGACTACTTATTCCTGGTGTGGTATGGAACAAAGCAAGAATTATTGGAGTATTTCAAAGCCTTAAACAACAATGATTATGGTATGACATTCACTTACAACCTGGACCAGAAGAAATTAGACTTCCTGGACATAGGGTTGTTTCAGTGCTTTCATGTTGGCAGTAACCACTTGGAAAAACAATAAAATCTGCAAGCTTCCTACCAAAACAAGCATTGGCATAGCCAATAGGTCTCACCTTTGGGACCTTATAAGTGTTTTGCCATGCAACAGTTGATGTTGTTGCACCAATGATATTTTGCTGCATAACTAAATACTTATAAGGTCCCAAACTGAGACCTATTGGCTATGTCAATGCTTGTAACTAGAACTGCACGTTGTTACACCTTAATATAGCTTCTTTTATAGCGCCAAGAGACTCTTACCAGTGCAAGCTAAGGCCTATAAAAGTTCTTACCATGTGCGCAATGGGGAAAAGGTGGTTTGGGACCCTCCCTTTGCCACCCCAGACTCGATGCCCCCGCCCCCCCCACTCTCCCATTCCTGAGGTGAGACCCCTCCAACCAGAGGAAGGAAAGGACAGGCTTGGATGTTTGTGCCAAACGTGAGGCTCTTACCGCAGACCACCGTACTCCTGCCTGGAGGGAGAGGGGAGGGAAAGGTTTAATTAAGAGGAAAATGGCAAAGAATTGATGCCGGCTTAGCAGGCTGAGGAAGTGGGTGGGGGGGAGAGAGATCAGGAGCTTAGGGGTTGAGGGCCGGGTAACTTCCCAGCAGGGATCAAATGGATTCAAGGAACAGGCTCGTCCTGATCACTCCAGAGTGTGCATCAGTGAGTGTTGCCACTAGGTGGCGCCGTGCAGGTACCCGCTGCTATAAAGTACATGTGGTAAAGGCCCGGTGCAGGTGTGGCACAGTGGGGGCAAGCATGGATGTAATCCCAAGAGCTGGCACTGTGCATCATTTATAGCTACAGGGAAGCAAGAAACGCACGGCACTGCACAGCCTGACTGGCAATATGGAATCAATTGTTTATTTATATACTTGTGATTACAGAGCGTTGTGTGAAAGAATAGCAATGAAAATGCAGAAGATGGGAGAGAAGTTCAACTGAATGTAGGGTGGCACCCCCAACGTCCACAGGAACCCCTTACGAACCTTAATGAACCGGAAATAGTTTGGTTCTAATCCGAGGTCGGCGGCCAAGGCACCCCAAAACTGGCATCGGGACACACTGGTTGACAGGGGAAGTTTGCTGGGGTCAGAGTTCGGACCTCGGAGAAGGTCCTTTTAAGAATGACCGCCGATGTCACAGGAAGCGACAGATTTCACACCTGGCTTTTCATGGCTTAATTTCTGAACGTTTAGAGTTTGACCAGGTGGTTTTTGCTGTTTGGCACTGTACCTTTTTGGGATCCCAGAATAGACTGCTTTGCGGTACCCTCGGCAGCCCATCACTAGTCAGCCCCATCAGGTGGTCACTTAGTAGGACCTGGGGGCCAGTTTTAGGCTAACACCTCTGACTCGAACCTTAATTTTCAGAGTGAAGTAAAGGTTCGAGTTGAGCATTATGCATGCATTCCCCAACAATAGCCCAACCCAACAGCTTGATTGGATCCCCTATGAAACAAGATCGAGTGAGTATGCCAGTGTGATTATACATACAATGAACAGTAAAAGAGAGAGGACTTCTGTATATAATATTTTGTATCCCAGCCTTTGCTCCACCGGGAGCCTGTGAACCTCTTCTGGGGAAAAATTGAAATGACTGCAGAACTAAGACCTCCGGTAATACGACCAAATGGGGTTAAGACCTCAATTGTATTCTGTACTTCAGACCACAGGGGACATGACGTCCTGTAAGACGGACAACTGGGAGGGCGCATCTGCTTTGGGTCAACAGAATTGGAGGATTAGGGGGTTTTCAACTGATAGGATTTTTAGAAGACATTTGTGAGTGCTTCCCGCAGCTCACCGTCTCGCAGAACAACCGTGCTGATACAGAGATTACAGGTACAAAGCAAGAAAGGGATTAGGCGGCAGCCGGAAGAAGGCAATCACGCGACCTCTAGTTCCAAGTCAGCAGCAATGAGGAAGTCTGCGACCCAGAATAAAAACACAGCCGATACCAAGCAAGTAGGAATAGAGGGGGGCAAGTGCAGGCGAGCCAAAGGGAGAAAACAAGGTACAAAAGAGAACATGCAGAAAGTTTTTTTTTATTTTTTACCGTGACAGAAATAAGTGATGCAGGAGACGGGGCTATAGTAGCAAAGAGGTCTGTTCCAGTATTATTAACAAAAGAAGCAGGAAATTCAGCGCTGGAACATTAGTGCCACTGCCGGAGGTAAAAGGCATGGGGACGTCACATGCAGAATACATCTTGAACATTATAAAAAAAAACATCTTGTATGCTATAACAAACAAATGTTTGCTAAGGGTCTGCATGCTTTCTTTTATAATGACAGTCTTTATCTCGTCTCTTTGCAGGTAAAGTATTGGACCGAGGTGTTCTTGTTACCATGACCGAATCTATTGCAGTCGTGTTTATGGTCATCTTAGCGCTTTGCCTTTCTCTCGGTCGGGTGATGGGGGGACACTGAGCGCCAGCGGTCTCTTTCAGGGCTGGCTGAAGCGCTCCCTGATAGATGTTCGGGCCAAATCGACACACGACAAAGATCTAGTTTGAACGTTTATTCCTTCAGACCAGTGCTTGAAATGATAACGTAGAAGTGCAGGTATCCTGTGCCAGAGTACCTGTGTGTTTCAGGGAAGTGCTGGTACTCTACAAATAAAGTTATTACGTCTCTCTTGAGATGTGCAGGCACTCTCCCTCTCTAAATAAAAAATAATTGGCCGCGTGGCCGCAAAAGTGAAAGTGATCACGATCAGGCACAAACGGGAGTTGTGTGCGCGAGTGTGAGCTCAGCAACAGCGCGCGCTTGTGCACGTAAAAGCAAGCTGGTGGCTGGCAAAAGCCTTTTAGCAGCACTCAAAAAACCCACTTACAAAATGTCTTGCCCGATCAGCGCATGTGCGTGCTCTAGCAAGACCTAAAAATGAAAGTGCTCCTCTTTGGTGGTAATCACTCTACCTGGTCTTTGTCTTGGAGGTTTAGTGAACTCTGATTTCCCTCTGCCCCTACCACAACTGCCCAATACATGTTTCATTCGATCCCAATCTTTCTTTTGCTAAATGTCTCCCATGTTGCCTCACCCAGTTTCCTCATTCTCAAATATGTTGTTTCTCTCAGCTTGCAAAACCAATGAAAATGTGTGAACTCCCTCTACCTGGATCTTCCTGGTTTATTATTATATCGACTTCAAGTTGTACAGAACACTGCAGCAAGACCCATTCTGGTAGGTACCTGTATCGGCCTTGGTCTGGTGTCTAGGAGATCCTTAATGACTTGTATACAATCTCTTTGTGGTATATTAGTGTTCAAAGAGGTGATGTCAAGGGTGGCTAGCCAATATTCCTCTATGTTATAAGGTCTTCCCTCTGGTAGGTTTATCATATGCATTGAGTCACGCACGAATGAATCTTGTAATGGGACAAACTCCTTAATAAAGAAGTCAATGTACTTTCCAATAGGCTCAAGAAAAGAACCGCAATCCGAGAGTATTGGGCGCCCCGGGGGATTGATGGTACTCTTATGTATTTTTGGGATCCTGTACAAGACAAGACAGGCAATACTGTGTGTTTCTTGACATCTCAATATGATGGCACCAATTCCACTGCGCAACATATGAAAAATTCCCCCGTGGTCACTATTTACTTTATCGTGCATCAATTTCATCAAATTATTTCATTAGCCTTCTAATCCATATAGGTACAACACCATCCACAAGTTTCATTTTATAGTTTTATTTGTATTTATTATTGCTGTAGTATATAAAAATATATTTTTTCTTTTTTCCTTTTTTTTAAATACTTTAGTTCACTTTTTCCATATACATTAGTAACATGATTTATCATATAGAATGGATTATTTTATAATAAGTGCATTGCATCATATCAGAGAAAAACTTTCGTAGTGTCTACCCAAATCAAAAAGTTACATAATACAAAAACATCACCCTAATATATACACATCACTCTCTCATCACACTTGCACAGTCATACAGATTCTCACTTATACTACTCTCAGTCTTCTCCCAATCATAGTCAGATCCTATAATAGAGGTAACACAGTTGTTGCTTGTGTGTAGTTATACGCCAGGTCTACGCGCGTTTCAGTGGAGTAAGACCACCTTCCTCAGGACCAGGATACAAAGTTTTTCCTTCCTCTCTGTGTATATACAGAGTACCTAGTCTTTGTTGTGTGGTGAGGGTATCTGCATATCCTTATACCAAAGGGGAAACCTTTCCACTGTTATAGACAAGTCTATAGTTACATCCTCAGGTTTATTGTAGAGCCTCAATATGAAGTATTTTTTAATTCAGTCTATTTTATCTAGCAAGACGTCTCCTGGTGAAGTTCTCGCCGTAAAGATCCCTTTCGTTTTAAAAAGGAGTTTCCAAATATTTTAATCTTCTTTTCTGTTTTCAGTGTGGAGCCCACTTTGTGTTTCTTATTGGCGTTTCACTCTTTCAGTAGTTCAACCATATATCTCCAAAGGTGTCGGGGCATACGGTCGTCTTGCCACGTATGAGTGAAACGCCAATAAGAAACACAAAGTGGGCTCCACACTGAAAACAGAAAATAAGATTAAAATATTTGGAAACTCCTTTTTAAAACGAAAGGGATCTTTACGACGAGAACTTCACCAGGAGACGTCTTGCTAGATAAAATAGACTGAATTAAAAAATACTTCGTATTGAGGCTCTACAATAAACCTGAGGATGTAACTATAGACTTGTCTATAACAGTGGAAAGGTTTCCCCTTTGGTATAAGGATATGCAGATACCCTCACCACACAACAAAGACTAGGTACCCTGTATATACACAGAGAGGAAGGAAAAACTTTGTATCCTGGTCCTGAGGAAGGTGGTCTTACTCCACCGAAACGCGCGTAGACCTGGTGTATAACTACACACAAGCAACAACTGTGTTACCTCTATTATAGGATCGGACTATGATTGGGAGAAGACAGAGTAGTATAAGTGAGAATCTGTATGACTGTGCAAGTGTGATGAGAGAGTGATGTGTATATATTAGGGTGATGTTTTTGTATTATGTAACTTTTTGATTTGGGTAGACACTACGAAAGTTTTTCTCTGATATGATGCATAAATGTAAATGTACAGGAATTTATATAGCGCAAATCACCAAGCGGTTTCTAAGCGCTTGCTTAGGGAACCCGTCCTGGTATTCCCCTGTGAGATAACCCCGGCAGAGTATCCGCAAGGTGAAAGCCAGGCATCCCGCCGCGAGGGGCCGTTGTGGAGATTAAGCAAGCTATTGCCCAGAGTCGCAGAGTGTGAACCCATGAATCGAGTAGGCACCGGAGCGAGAATTGTCGAGTCCATGGACATTTTAGGACTCAAGACCCCGCCGAGCCGGGAATTGAACCCTGGTCCCGGGCTGACCTCTGCTTCCAGGTCTGCCTCCTCTAACCAGTGAGCCACACTTCTCCACGCAATGCACTTTTTATAAAATAATCCATTCTATATGATAAATCATGTTACTAATGTATATGGAAAAAGTGAACTAAAGTATTTAAAAAAAAGGAAAAAAGAAAAAATATATTTTTATATACTACAGAAATGATAAATACAAATAAAACTATAAAATGAAACTTGTGGATGGTGTTGTACCTATATGGATTAGAAGGCTAATGAAATAATTTGATGAGATTGATCGCACGATAAAGTAAATAGTGACCACGGGGGAATTTTTCATATGTTGTGTTGTTTTTTCCTCTCTTTTCCCTGGGCCTGGAAGTATTATTAGAGGGGGTCCCGTTATTTATGCTATAACCAATTCCACTGCGCTCCGTGGTTGAACATTGCACTAAACCACTACACGGGTGGACGATTTCACACCAGGAGGGGCCCCGACATGATGATGTGCCAGTGGGGGAGGTGATGGTGAATCCTGCCGCCAACTGGCTGCCCTAAAAATTCGGACTAGGAGGGATTGGAGGCTGCTGCAGGGGGGTTATGGGTGGACTGGCCAACCCGCTGGCCCCCAGAGCCATGTCGCTGGGTCCCGCGGCCACGCACAGGCTGGGCAGCTTGTGTGAACCGGTGGCTAGACTGGGCCAGACGTGGTGTGACAACTCTTCCGTAGCCACGAAAGGGGCAAAAAGCAGACTGCGTGGGGAGAGATGTCACAACGAGGTCCAAGGATCTGGCCGTAGCCCTACAATCCTTAAAGCGCTCGAGCCATCAAAGGGCATGTCCAGTAAGCTGGATTTGACATCCCCAGAAAAAATAGATATCCTCAACCAGGAGCAGCACCTCAGTACTACTTACGTGGAAACCGTTCTGCCCAGTAAGTCGGCGGTATCCAGCCCACATTGGATTGTGAATTTGGCTTTGTATCTACCCTCTGCGTAGGTGAGAACAGCCCGGGCCTCCTCCGGGCACTGTGGCAGCAGTTGGCACTGTAGCACCGGCGGCTGGGACCCCTGCCACTTTCGCCTGCCATCCTCATCATCTGTGGAGCCCAGGACGGTGGGGGAGAGCCTGCTGTGGTTGCTGCGGTCGCCGAGGAGGCTGGTCACGGTCAGCAATCCGGGCTCGACCGGGAGGCTGTGGACGTCAGAGAAGCGCTGCCATCGCTTTCATCGGATCTACGGCGGCGGGTTGGAGCCTGCCGTGTCTGCCTGCCGAGGCTGCTTCGATCACCGGTCTCATCGGACCTTCAGCGACGGGCTGGAGCCGGCCGTGTCTGCCTGCCGGGGCTGCTGGTCGCTCTAAGCCTGCAGAGCGGAGCGAAGTGGCGAGGCCGTCCCCCCCCCCATACGGAGAGTGCCGACGTGGAGGCACCGGCTACGGGAGCACCAAGCCCTGAATCACGAGGCTCACGGCGGAGGCACCTCTGGCCTCTCCCCTCCTCACCGGAGTGTCCATTGGGAGATTTGACATTGTTTGGCGGCGGAGCCCTTGACCAGTAGCGGCGGCGGAGCCCCTGATCAGTAGCGGGTGGGCTCCAGTGACTCTAGGGAGAGCTGGGCGGCGGGCCGGCTGGGTCGCGGCTTCGGCGGCGGAGGAGGGCGGACTGCGCTGCAAACACGGAGAGAAGTCGCCTCATAGCCCCGCCCCCAGGAAATGCACCGAAGAATCAAAACAACGCTGATAGCATAGCACCACCTTCGACTATCAGTCATTAATGGAGATATTATTTCTATGGAACCTAAAAAGGAATCTGCACACCGACAACGTGAACAAGCATTTACAATGCAACGGTCTCGGCATTGCAAAAGTTAGAGCTATTAGCATTGTACATGAACGCGAGTAAATAAACGAGCCCAGCAGCCTCGCCGGAAGTCAGGCAAAGTCGCCTGTGACGGGGGCGGGGCTGCATCCGGACCGGAAGAGACGCCAGAAGGAGAGCGGAGTCCCTCAGAATTCACCAGGTAAGTTGAAAAGGGCTGGGGACGTGTGTGTGTGTGTGTGTGTGTGTGTGTGTGTGTGTGTGTGTGTGTGTGTGTGTGTGTGTGTGTGTGTGTGTGTGTGTGTGTGTGTGTGTGTGTGTGTGTGTGTGTGTGTGTGTGTGTGTGTGTGTGTGTGTGTGTGTGTGTGTGTGTGTGTGTGTGTGTGTGTGTGTGTGTGTGTGTGTGTGTGTGTGTGTGTGTGTGTGTGTGTGTGTGTGTGTGTGTGTGTGTGTATGCATGTGTGCGACGGCGGGCTGGGGGGGGACTCGGTTCCCTCGGTGTGTGTGTGTGTGCGCGTGTGTGTGTATGCATGTGTGCAACGGCGGGGGAGAGGGAAGGTGCACTCGTGTGTGTATGTGAGCTGGGGGGGGTGTCTCTGTATGTATGTGCGTGCGTGGGCGCTTGTGCGTGTGTGTATGCGCATGCGTGTGTGCTTCTCAGGAGACAGCGCCTGGCCACAGTGCTCGTTCGCGTGCGCGTGTCACTTTGAAATCGCCTCAAAGGCGATGCGCGCGGCCAGGATTGTCTCCTGGGAAGCACACACGCCGACAAAAGAGCTTCGGCGGAGACGCGCTTCCGCGCGTTCAGCCGAGCCCTAAAACCTGTGACAGCGCAATAGGTCTCACATAGGGGAAACCTATTGACTTTCCCATAGCTTGTTATTTCTCTTCAAACTTTGACCCAGTCAAGAGTGAAAACCACAGAAAGGGGAAAGAAGGAAGAAGAAAAAGACTGAAAAACTGTGAAAAAGAAAGAAAGCAGGGGTGAAACAAAACCTGAAAGAGGGATGAAGGGCAGGGAATGTCTGTTGGTGGATGCAAGAAGCATGAGATGGAATCAAGACTACACAGCCTCGTTGTTTGGGACACTGGCAGTCAATAGCGCCGGCTATGTGCTTTCGAGCAAACCTTTGAGCCCAGAAAAATGAATTATTTTACAAATTAATCATGGAGCGAGCCAGTGATTCTATTTGTGCTTTATTGTGCACAAACCCTGTGTGTTATTCCTAGGCATTGTGTCCTTTCTTTCAATCCTGTATGGTCTTGTTGAATTTTAATAGAGGCAGAAATAATGGTGTCTAGGCAGGGGCTGGAATGAAGGGCCGAAAATATCCTAAGGGGTCTGTTTGATGGAATTAGGAAGTGCAGTGGAATGATGTACTGTGGGGGGGGGGGGGGGGAGTGGGGGGTGCAGGAGGGGGACGGATATGTCTGCGGGTATGTACACCTGTATGAGTGTGTGTTGTTGGTAGGGGGTGTTTGAGTACTTAAGAAATGGATTGAACATGTTTGGCTGATGGCTGAGGGCATGCAGAGATTCGCCATAGAAAGGGGTGCAGATTTTAGTGTGTGTGGGAGAAAGAGGGCAGGAGGTGTTGCATAACAAAACAAATATATCCGTGTAGGCTGAGGGGCGCTTAGAGATTAGATGGGAATTTGCTGTTTAATTGTTGGCACATAAATTCATTATTTTTCTACTGAGCGTTCCTTTTCAATTGCAGCTCACTGCTAATAAGTTGACAATTATGCTGCCACAGCACGTTAGCAACGCTGTATGGAGTGCACCGGCCTGGAAACAAAGCTGCTGGTAGGAACAGGATTTCGACGGCTTATTATCACGCGTCCTCTAACTGCCCAGATAATCTTTTGACTGATTTCCGTGTACGGCATGCAGTTTAAACATCAAACAATGTCGCAGGATCTTTCCACTTAATGTACTATCATTATAGAAGCAAAACACTTTCTCATTCGTTTTACTTCATTATCTTCTCCAATTAATTTGCCCATAACCGTGATTTCACTTTAACCCTATGGAGTAATGGCTGAGCTATTGCAATTCTGTAATGAAACCTTCAAGACTGATCTAGCAATCAGTAATTTGTGGTGGTTTCTTAGGAATTGTCGCACGTACCCAGGACGCCTGCCACTTTAATGGGAAAATGTCTCATCCTAGTTAATGGGAGTAATTGAAATATTCCCTTACCCAGTCAGAAGGAAGCCTTAGTTCAGAGACTACCGCTCAGAATACCATGTCACCTGAAATGTTAGATTGGAGTCCGAGAAGCGCCGCCCAAGCTTTCATCTTCCTCAGTAGGTGTCAATGGGTCAACGACGGTTCTCTGTGAATGGATGACAGAGGAGAGGTCTCGGCATTGCAAAAGTTAGAGCATGAACGCGAGTAAATAAACGAGTCCAGCAGCCTCGCCGGAAGTCAGGCAAAGTCGCCTGTGACGGGGGCGGGGCTGCATCCGGACCGGAAGAGAAGGCGGAGTGAAAGCGTCTTGCGAGTTGCGACGCCAGAAGGAGAGCGGAGTCCCTCTGAATTCACCAGGTAAGTTGAAAAGGGCGGGGGGGGGGTGACTCTGTTCCCTCGTGTGTGTGTGTGTGTGTGTGTGTGCGTGTGTGTGTGTGTGTGTGTATGCATGTGTGCGACGGCGGCAACGGCGGGGGAGAGGGAGGGTGCACCCGTGTGTGTATGTGAGCTGGGGGGGTTGTCTCTGTATGTATGTATGTGCGTGCGTGCATGGGCGCTTGTGCGTGTGTGTATGCGCATGCGTGTGTGCTTCTCAGGAGACAGCGCCTGGCCACAGTGCTCGTTCGCGTCCGCGTGTCACTTTGAAATCGCCTCAAAGGCGATGCGCGCGGCCAGGATTGTCTCCTGGGAAGCACACACGCCGACAAAAGAGCTTCGGCGGAGACGCGCTTCCGCGCGTTCAGCCGAGCCCTAAAAAGGGCGCAGTGAAGCCAGCTGATCAATCATCTCGTAAAAAAACGGCCCCAAGACTATGGCAAGGTATCGTGCCCCCTGCTCAGTTTCTCATTTTAATTTTTCACCGCTTTTTAAGCTGATTTACATGACTGTACTGTTGTGATCCTCTGCCCAAATTGGCTGGGGCCATAAAGTTGTAGTATCTACTAGACTCCATTTCCCCTGTCTTCCTCAGAAAACAGATCTTCCACTCAAAATGGTTGGGGTCATAAACCTGCAACAACAAATTGCCAGACCCCCACAAAGCTAATCTACAAGCACTGCCTCCCCTTGGCCTTCCAAAATAGACATAGGACTCACCTCCACCCTCCCAGTAAGATAGAAACAGGACTTCCTCGAAACTTGTCTGCATCCCTGATCTCAGGGCATAAGAACAAACATAGGACTACTATACTCTCTTTACCTCTCTTTCCGGGCGGCCATCTTAGACTAGTCAATCCCCATCTCCTCATCATGCCTAACGAAGCGGCCATCTTAGGCTAGTCAAACTCTCTACCCCTCCATACACACTTCTTAACTTCTTCTCACACAACCCCCCCCTCGCACACCTTAGCTCTTATCCTACACCTACCCTTACCCTACACCCCTCACCTGCCCCTTCCCCCACGTCCATCATGGAACCCACGGGCAAACACACATATAAAATTAATTACCCCCCCCAGAGCTCTCCAAAAAAACGCAAAACGTTTTAAACACAAATTCATAAAGTCCCACCCTGAAACCCCCTTTTTAGACACCTACTACTCCCTCATCAATGGTACTAAGAGCATTGACATCGTTCTCTACACTATACGCAGAGCACAATGGAGAAAAGCATTCCTAACCATATCGACCACCAGGAAAACTGCCCATGGCATAACACTTTCCACCACACCATCCCAACTCTACCCAGCTAGAGCATCCATCACTATCTACAATAACGGTACTATCCTAATTCAATCCACAGACAGAAACCTTGACCTATTTGACAACCTGTTCCCCACCTTCAAAGAATACATTTCCAACGCTCAGATCCCACACCATCAGGCCTCTAATACCAACATCCTCGACCCCACAGCACCTCCTACCATTAACACGTACCTCTTCCCTCCCCCCAGTACTCTACTTTTTCATCCCCCGGCTTCATACACCCCACACTCCTCAATCCCAGACGCGGATCTCCCCGTCGCCATCAACACCGCCACCCCCTCCACCCCACTCCCACTTAACCAGAACCCCACACATCCCACTATTATTTCAGAACAACAAACCCCACCTGACTGCACCCTACACAACATGACTCTCTCTCAACCAATTTCCCCTCCTCTCTTTGCACTCCCTCCACTCCTGGCCATCATCTCTCCCTTAACCTCTCCCCCCCCCTACTCTGTGCACTCCCGCCACTCCTGGCCCTCTTTCCTCCCACAACCTCTCCCCCCCACTCTCACTCCCTTCTACCACACCATCATCCCCGCAACGCCCAGCCTCCACACGTCCCGCAATATGCTCACCCCCCCTATCACTGACTCCCCGTCCAATAACAACAATACCATCTCTAACCCTTCCACTCCCTCCCCCCCAACCTCCCTACCTACCCGAACACCAACACACTCACTAACACCTCCAACCCCAACTCCACCCACCTCACTGACTCTCCGTCCAATAACAATACCATCTCTAACCCTTCCACTCCCTCCCCCCCAACCTCCCTACCTACCCGAACACCAACACACTCACTAACACCTCCAACCCCAACTCCACCCACCTCACTAACCCCCCACCCACTCCCCCCTCCTAATCCACTAACCAAGACACTTGCTCTCCATCTATGCCCACCTCCAACTCTGTACCCAACCCCACGCTAGACATGATCATGTCAACCCTCCTCCAAGTGAGAGAAGAACTCCACACCCTCAAAGAGTTACTTCTCACAGACCCCAGACACCCCCCCACCTCCACTTCTCAACCTAACAACATATCCCCCTCACATCCTACTCACCCCCTACACTGGACCTCTATCCCCTCTCGCAATACCTCTAGTCGCCCTCGGCGCACTATCAAGACTCTCTCGGACCCTGACATACACACCCTTCTCCGCACTTATGTCCCGGATCGACGAAACCTCTTAGCCACCACACACCTGCCTATTCCTACGATTCTCTCCAACCCTCTGACACCCCACGCATAACTACAGAGGCTCTGTCCCCAACAACCTCACAAAAATCCCCCTCACTTTAGATCCCTCCTCCTCCCTCTGCACCCCCAGACTCAAATGCGCACTCCTCAACTGCAGATCGGCCCAAAGACACGCCTCGGAGGTCGCTGATCTCATCATTTCTTTGAACCTTGACCTCGCCATCCTAACTGAAACATGGTTAACTGAATCTTCTACTCCTATCATGGATATCCTAGTCCCCCCCCCCCCCCCAACTACTGCATCATTAGACTTGACAGGTCCAAGAAGGCAGGCGGTGGAATCGCATGCATTTACAAGAGCAACCTTTCAATTAATAAAGTCACCTCCCCTTCTCTTACCTCCTGTGAATACATCTGCCTTGATGTCATCAGTGAAAACAAACCTGTATGTTCTCTACACATCATCTACCACCCACCTGGGGACAACATCACCTTCTCCCAACAACTCATGGACACAATCTCAATCAACTCAGGACGGCAAAACACACAAATTTACCTGGGCGATTACAATCTTCACTGGAAAGATTGTAGTGACGCAGTGGTCAATAGCCTCAAAAATTACCTTAATGCTTCTGACCTCACCCAAATTTGCAACAGCCGGACCCATGACAAAGGCTCTATCCTCGACCTTATCTCCAAAGAAGGCACTACTCAACTTGATTCAATCCAACCATGTGACTGGTCTGATCACCATATTGTCACATTCTTCATCAAGGAAAAAGTTTAACGTATCCCGGTCCAAACCTCCAAGCCCAAAGTCTGGAAAAGAGACTTGAAGAAACTCGATCCAAACTCTCTACCCCCTGACAGCTGCAATCTCCTACTTCCCCCTACCGGCGTTACTGACGTTCAGTGCTTAACTGACCACTATCTCAACTCTATGACCTCAATAATCAACGAGGCTGCACCGATGCAACTGAAAAGAGTCTCCACCAAGATCTCCAACCCTTGGTACGACGGGAGTCTCAATGAAGACAGAAGGTACATGCGAATGGCAGAGCGCACCTGGAGATCTGTTCCCTCAGCTCTGCACCTAAAAACTCTGAAGAAAAAGAGAAACGCGTACTTCAGGAAAATAAAACGCTCAAAGTCAGATTTCTTCAGACTCCAGCTCGACCAAGCAAAAAAACGGCCTAAAAAACTGTTCGAGCTAATCCGATCACAATCCAAGGAACAACCCCAAGCAGTCGACACCATGGGCAATGCACCTTCCTGTGAAGAGTTATCTGCTTTCTTTAACCAAAAAACTGACAACATAAGGAGCGATCTCCTCATTGACGCAAGCCTATACCCCAAACCCCACTGCGTTACACCCAATGAACCAAAAAACAATGCGACATGGTCATCCTTTGACACTTACTCTGAAGAAGAAATTGACAGACTACTCAGCACCCTGAAACCATCCAATCACCTCAATGACCCTCTTCCGGCCAAAGTTGTAAAAGACTTCACCCCTCTGCTCCTTCCACTCTGGACTAAAATTATTATTTGCTCACTTCAACAAGGAACAATCCCTGACTCCCTCAAAGTTGGACAAGTTACACCTTTACTAAAGAAACCAACTGCCGACCCCACTGATCTAAACAACTACCGTCCTATTACCAACATTCCCACTCTCGCCAAACTGTTGGAAAAATGCGTTCAACTACAATTGACAACGCACATAGAGCAGTTTGATCTCCTCAACCCTCATCAATCAGGCTTCAGAGCAGGGCACAGTACCGAAACTGCTATGACTCACATAATTGACAACGCCCTACAAATCTTAGATCAAAATGATACATGCCTCCTCATCCTTCTTGATCTCTCTTCAGCATTCGATACTGTGAAACATGAGAACTTACTCGAGCTCTTAAGCACGAGAATGAGTCTTTCTGGGACTGTTCTTCAGTGGTTCACCTCTTTTCTACACAACAGGTCTCAGAAATTCAAGAGCAACAACTTGATGTCCTCTCCAGTACCTGTATCGTTAGGGGTCCCGCAAGGATCCTGCCTATCCCCTACTTTGACTTATATCAGAGTGGAGGGAAGAGGATTGTAGGTCCATTCAGTTCCCCTGGACAGATACGCAATAATCAAAAATAGAATGGACACTAGTTTCTACAAAACCATTGGTTTGTACTTGAAAACCCTCATAGACATCCTGATTTTATCGTTGCGGTGTATCTTTTTTCCGCCCCACCAGGAGTCGTGGCGTATTCACAGGGTAATCGATTAACGTGCTGGGTGCCAGCCTCACCCGAGGCTACCTCCGGTACAAGTAGAAGTATCCAGATATAGTGAGAAAAGGAGGTAAAAAATAGTGACTATCCCAAATAGTTATTTATTGAAAAAAGAGAGGGGTCTAGGCGCTATCAGTAAAAAATTACGATATGGAGGTAATCATGTTACTGGATTACCGCATGTCTATAGAAAATATGTCAACATGTTTCAGCTCTCTAAGCCCAGCCGGGTCTACGGAGCTTTCGTCAGGACACGAACATATACAAAAAAGAAATTGGATAAAAATAACTCTCACAACTTGTGTAGTTTTTGGTGATAAGTGTCGTTGACTTATATTCAGATTTCCAAAGCTGTGGAAACAAAAGCCAACAATATTAATTATATATGTGGCTAATAATTTCGGGTTAGGCAAGCAGACATGTGAGAATGACATGTGGAGCACGAACAAACTCCTATTTGGGAGTAGCTATCATGTTGATGGTTTCAACGTAGTATCGAGAAGGAAGAAGAAATTAAAACTAAAGTCTAAGCATAAAATTACAGTCTAGGTTAGATACTAGGAAATGAAGTACCTTCACGTAGCTTGTTATCGGACACATTGCACTCTCTACTGGATATGGACAAATTTGAAGCCCTTAAAACAGTGGTAGTTCGAAACCTAACGCTATTTTTAACACACTACAGGAATTATCTAAGGCAGTCTGGAACCAGAGGCTATCTGTAAAATACTACAGGAGTTCTAGTGTAGTTACCTGCATTAAGCTCGATGATAGCTTCAACAGGGGTCAAAGAGTCGCTTATTGGTCTTTGCTGTGAGGGTTACAAGAGAGTACCGCGCATTAATAAAAGTGCTCAGTCGCTTACCAGATTGAGGAGAACTGGATTCGCTGCCATTCTTACCCACGTGGAACAGTGTAGATTCCCTTGTGCTGACTCTGCCCCTGGCTATGGGCGTTTCTCTTTTTGGTCCGTCTTATGAACCAGGACCTAGGCATCAAAAACGGACTAAAGTAAATACATTGTACTCCATCTAAGAAGGCTGCCTCTCGGTGAAAAAAACGAGTCCTATTTTCTCAATAGGATCGGAATAGATGGTGCATACGATATCACCAATGTTATACATATACAAATTGCGGTGTTATACTGCCAGAGGAAATACATCCTCAACATCAGAAGTGTGTGTATTAGTAGGCAATGCGTCACAAAAAAAGGGGGGGAGTGTGGATTAAGACTGATTGGTAAAGGGACTAATTTGGCCAAAAAACGGTTGAACAGAATTTCTCAAAATGATCACTACTCTAAGTAGATCCACATTTAGTTCAATAGAACTGGTGCCAAGGAATATTATCATTCATCCCCACAACATCCGTTCTAAGGCGGTCCACCCACCTTTGTTCCTTTTCAAAAAGGATTCGCTCGGCATTATCGTCTTTGTCTCTTAGCATTTCAAGGACCGTCCATCTCAGGTCGTCACACGTGTGTCCAGCTTCTACGAAATGTGTACACAGTTTAGTGGTGTTCTTCTTGAGTCTGACATTACTCCTGTGTTCTCCTATGCGGAGTTTGACTTTACGACAAGTCATGCCTACGTATTGTCGTAGGCAGGGACAGGTCACCAAGTAAATTACATGGGTGGAATTGCAATTTGTATGTTGTTTTTGAGTCCATACCAAGGTGTCTGTCAACTGTAAAGTCTTGGTGGTATTAGTGAACTTACAGATTCCACACGTGCCACATGGATAGTGGCCTGTAACTGGGGCCATAGTTATGTCTCTTACTATTGATTTCAAGGGTTTCTTTTTCGGCCTGGTGTGTACTAGGACAACTTTGATGTTTTTTGTTCTTCTATTGGCAAATCTCGGTTTGGGCCAATTGAATTTGCCTGACGTCACTATCTGCCAGTTCTGTAGTAGGGGATCTCTGTGTATAGTCATAATCTAGTGAATAGTCCCGCCCATGTGCGCGGACCCCGGAGCAATCAAAAATAATCTCTTAAGCTGTCAAAACATGCAGACCTGCATAGACACTTAAGAGAATTTAAAGACAGATAATGCAGCCTATATCCACAGGCTACACTGTCCAATACTTCAACTGGAAATTCCACCAAAAACCACAACAGCACAGCCTGTCCAGGGTTTTCCACAGAGAAAAACCTTGCTTTTAACAGCAAAACCCTCTGGAATGATAGAGAGGAAGGAGTGGACAGACAAGCCCCATAGGCTGCCATTATGTGGCTCAAAACAGGATACTGTGCCTTTAAGAGAACCTTCCAGAAGCCTCACAGTATCCCAGAATGCAGTGCAGGTCCCTTTCACCTTCAGTTCTTTTTTCCGGCTCCTGCTAGCAGGACCCTGGAGCATTAGCTCTTCTTTTCTGAGCTTTTTCTATGCTATTTTTGTGATATTTTTGGATTTTTGTAGCTTCACTCGACGTCTTTGGCCTTTATCTGCATTCTGCTGTGGTTTTTTGGCAGAATTTCTGCAGTCTTCTTGTCTTTAGACTATTTGTAGTCTGACATGTGCTTTGTCTGCAGCTGAGCTGAAGGCCGAAGCTGAAGCTCACAGGGTTTGTACTCTGTGCTTGCCTGTGTCTTTGGACACCTGTCTTCTCTGTACCTTCTTTTCTAGGGGGCTTCGGCTTCCAGGTTTCAAACAGAGGAGTTTGAAGGCATCTTCAGCCTCTGGGTGAGGTGAGGGTAGGTCCTCTACCGAGTCCCATGCTGTAATCTCTGGGGTTCTCCCCAGTAAGGGCACGTCTGAGCTATGACGCGGTTCCAGTCGGCGTTGGGGCCGTCGTGGAGTGCCTGGACGTCATGTAGTGCCTCGACGTCGACGTCATGTAGTGCCTCGACGTCGACGTCATGGAGTGCTTCGACGTCGACGTCATGGAGTGCGTCGACGTCATGTAGTGCCTCGACGTCATGTAGTGCCTCGACGTCGACGTCATGGAGTGCCTCGACGTCGACGTCATGGAGTGCCTCGACGTCATGGAGTGCTTCGACGTCATGGAGTGCTTCGACGTCATGGAGTGCTTCGACGTCATGGAGTGCTTCGACGTCATGAGGTGCTTCGACGTCATGAGGTGCTTCGACGTCATGGAGTGCCTCGACGTCATGGAGTGCCTCGACGTCATGAGGTGCCTCGACGTCATGAGGTGCCTCGACGTCATGGAGTGTCTCGACGTCGACGTCATGGAGTGTCTCGACGTCGACGTCATGGAGTGTCTCGACGTCGACGTCATGGAGTGTCTCGACGTCGACGTCATGGAGTGTCTCGACGTCGACGTCATGGAGTGTCTCGACGTCGACGTCATGGAGTGTCTCGACGTCGACGTCATGGAGTGTCTCGACGTCGACGTCATGGAGTGTCTCGACGTCATGGGATGTCTCGACGTCGACGTCATGGAGTGCTTCGACGTCATGGAGTGCTTCGACGTCATGGAGTGCTTCGACGTCATGGAGTGCTTCGACGTCATGGAGTGCTTCGACGTCATGGAGTGCTTCGACGTCATGGAGTGCTTCGACGTCATGGAGTGCTTCGACGTCATGGAGTGCTTCGACGTCATGGAGTGCTTCGACGTCATGAGGTGCCTCGACGTCATGGAGTGCCTCGACGTCATGGAGTGCCTCGACGTCATGGAGTGCCTCGACGTCATGAGGTGCCTCGACGTCGACGTCATGGGATGTCTCGACGTCGACGTCATGGAGTGTCTCGACGTCGACGTCATGGAGTGTCTTGACGTCGACGTCATGGAGTGTCTCGACGTCATGGGATGTCTCGACGTCGACGTCATGGAGTGTCTCGAGGTCGACGTCATGGAGTGTCTCGAGGTCGACGTCATGGAGTGTCTCGAGGTCGATGTCATGGGTCAGTGAGGCTAGACGTCATGGAGCGGTGAGGCTCGACGTCATGGAGCAGTGATGCTCCTTTTGGGGCATTGGTCTCTTGGGCTCTGCCCTCTTCCGTTGGGTCCGGCCGTCACCGTTAGGGATGGCTCGGCGTCTCCGTGTTTGACACCTAGTGACATTTTGACGTCTGAGTGTTGGTTGTCGTAGAGACAGTCAATATCTTAGTGATGGTGACGTCGTAGTGAGGTCGGCGTCATGGGTTACAGCCGCAGAGTACTGCCAGCTCTTGACGCCTGGGTCTGGTTCCAGGCCTCGCTCCTTGGTGAGCCTCCCGTCGTAGAGGGGACTTTGTGTTCTAGGCACCTTCCACTCACGACGCAGAGCAGTTGATCAGCGTCGAGGAACCCTTCTGATGGGGAGTTGGTGGTTACTCACCACGTGTACGCGGTGGACGTTTGTCCTTTTGCTTAGTTTTGAGTGCTTGCATGCCTGCACGTCTGCTAGGTCGCCTCCTGCTCATCCACTACTGGTGAGACCACCGGGGATGTTTCAGAATCCTCTCGGTTCCCTCTTCCGTCCACCACCCCAGGGGCCTTTTGCCCCTCAGTCTGCGAATCTCCGTGTCTTGATGCCAGGGATGCGTCTGCCATGAGTACGGGGAGTCCCTCTCCGTCTCTTTACTGGTTGGCGGGACTTACCTTTCGTCCACTACCGCTTGGCAGGAGGTTCTGGCTCCGACCGTGCTCCTGACTTGGTCGCAGGGGTGGCGGCATGTGGACCTCGCGCTGTGGCCCGCTGTTGTTGGACCGTTGTTGTGAGATCCCTCTGTGGGGGGGGTTTTCTTAACCGATTTGTGGTTCCTCTGCCGAGAGACAGGAGGGAAGCCTTACAAGAGGTGGTCTAATGGCCTGATAGTTTCGGTTTTAGGCATCGGTGTCGGAGCGAAGTTTTTCTCTCCTGCCGACCCCCAGGTATTGTGGGTTTGTCCTACGTTGCCATACTTTTCTTCGCCTGATGTCCCTGCAGCCTGCGGCTCAGCAGTGTGCTTCTACTCTCCCGTTCTTTGGGCAGCCCTTGGGTTGCCATCAGAGTAGTGAGTGGCCCGCATGAAGTCTGAATCGGAGACTTTTGGACGGCTGTAGGTTTGGGGCGCGGAGAACGGCCTGAGGCCTTCTGCCCTTTCTAGCGGCGTTTTCCTCCCAGGTTTTGCCGGTGGTCCCGGGCCGCCATTTAATGCTTTACAAGTATGTTGTGCGCATATGCGGGAGAGCTTGTGGCTCCTCGGCGAACAAAGGCCGGCTGGGTCTGAGTCAGTCTTCGGTTCATCGGCCCTCCTCCAGCACTTCCTCCGGTCGGCTCGCGGTTTCAGCGGTGCGAGCTCTAAGCAGAGGCCGTTGTCCTGTTTAGGACAAGGGCGGTAGAGGGCGTACCTCTGTCCCAAAGGGGGAGAGGTCTGTGCTCCCGGTTCTTCTGGTTCACGAGAAGGACAGGTACGAGTTCAGGCCCATTCTGGATTTGCGACAAGCAAACAAGTGGATTCGCAGTAGAGGAGTTTCGCATGCTGTCGTTGCATCAGGTTTATACTCAGCTGCAACAGGGAGATTGGCTTGGTGCCATAGATCTACGGGATGCATACTCCCATGTGCTCATTGCACACAGGAAGTTCCTGCGATTCCAAGTCGGCGCTCATCATTATCAGTACTCAGTACTGCCAGTCGGGCTGAGGTCTGCGCCCAGACTATTCTCGAAGTGCATGGCAGTGGTAGCTGCACGCCTGTGGAAAAACGAGGTGGCTTCTCTAACCGTGCCTGGACGATTGGTTGGTCAGGGCCTCCTCCTTCTCGGAAGCTCAGGCGCACTTCAAGAGGACGTGCGTTCTCTGGAGCGAGCTGGGGTTGCACATCAACATGTCCAAGTCTGTCCCCATTCCGGTCCAGTGCATACAGTACTTGGGAGCCTCCGTCGATACGCTGTCAGCAAGCGTGTCTTCTTCGGAGGAGAGTCGATTATCTCCCCTTGGAAAGGCTCAGGCTCTTGTGACCGCCCCATCTGCGGCAGTGGAGACGGTGTCTTCTCTACTGGGGTCGGTGGCCTCTTGTATATTCCTCACGCCACACGCACGGCTGCTCATGAGACCTTTGCAGGAGTGCTTGGAGGATCAGTGGGATTAGAGGAAAGGATCCTTGGGCGATAAGATACGACTGTCTCTGCGTGCTCTTCAGTCTCTGAAGTGGTGGTGTTCAGCTGAGAATCTCCTAAGAGGGGTTCCCTTTCACAAGGACATTTCCGCACAGACTGTCGTGACGGGTGCGTCTCTCCACGGCTGGGGGGGGCGCTTTCCGGAGACTTGCAGATACAAGGTACGTGGTCCCCGAGGGAGTTTAGCTTTTGGTAACTGATTCCATCATATAGTTGGCGCCAAATTTCTTCTTTGTATTTAGCAGTGTCTTGGATGATGATGGCCCCACCCTTGTCCGCTGGCTTCACAACAATATTGCAGTTGGATTTCAGAGTCTCAAGGGCTGCTCTTTCTGTCTTCCTTATGTTGTTCTGGAACATGTGACGCTAGGCCCCAGGGGTGGTGATTTATCTAGTGTTCTCAATATCAGAGAAATGAAGTGGATTCATATTTTTTATTCTGTAACGGAGGGTTTAAATGAATCTGAAAGTAGTTTCGTACAGTTGGCTAACCTTTGATTCCATAAGTCTATACCATCTTGAGAGATCAATGCACTGTAGTTACTCGTACCAATTTTGGGTATTGCTTTTCACTAACCTGTGAGTTTTGTGCGCATTACCATATGGTCACCCTAGTGTCAACCAAGGCTGTTATACAGTTGTACACTGTGATGTTTTTTGTTTACATGCCTGATTACTATGTGAATTATGTACCAACTCCGAGAAATATATTTATTATTTCCCAAGAGCTTGATTAGGTTACTGAACCAAGGTATGGGTCCCGCTGTCCTGTGGGATTGGTGTTCATTGAGAGAGCAAAGCACTGGAGTCACTCCTATTTGTTTTGGATAATGCTTTTCACTAACCTGTGAGTTTTGTGCGCATTACCCTATGGTTACTTTTCTGTCAACAAATGCTGGTATACAGCGATACATCGTGAAGTTTTTGGTCACACTGTTACAATTTTACATTTTTTACATGCCTGATTATAATGTGAATTATGTACCAAATAGAATTATTAATTCTCCTGAGTTTGATTATATCAATGGACAAAGGCATGGTTTCACTATCCTGTGAGATTGGTGCCCATTGGCCTCTTAATAATGATGTGCTCAGTTACACTGTGTTAGAGCATTATATCTATTGCAAATCTTTTGGAGTCAGAATTTATCGGTCCCTGCAGAATCTCTTTTCTTAAATTTAGGGTTACAATATGCACCTTCCACCCCCCCTTTTTTTAAGAGTTTTGGTTTTTATATCCTTCTGATGTCGAGTCAGTGGAGATCAGTCTGTTTACCATTTCTATTAAGAATTCTGAGTTGAGGCCCCGCCCCCTTCTTTCCAACCAGGAAGCTTTCCTGGTTAGTGAACGCTACAGAGACGCGCTGGTGAATCATACTGACGGCTGTACCGGCGGTTGAGGTGAGATGTTCGAGCGATGAGGGGCTCCTTAACCTAGGATCGCTCGGTCAATTGTGATACCTGTCAGTACGAGCCTGACAGTAACTCGGGCTGTTTCTGTTTGCCTTGTAGATGGTCCCCGTCGATCCCTACGCATTGGTGCAAATTAGACTGAGGTGAGCTGGCTGTTTTTCTAATGCGCTCCGGGTGTTAAGCCTTGCAAAATAATATCAGCTCACTCTGACGCCCTCCCTTTATCTTGACCTCTCCAACTCTAGAGTTACACGACACGGTGAAGTAATTCCATCCTGTCTGTGTTTGCAGTAGGGCTCTGTTGGTGCAAATCCGATCCGTTTCTTAAGGTGAGCTTTCAATCTTTCAGATGAGCTTTTGGTGTTTAGTGTTGTGTGATAAAACCAATTTTGACTTCGTTCCCCGTATCTTAAATCCTTCTAACGCTAGAGGAACACCATAGAGGCTCTGACGAAGACTCCCCTATATTTTCACAGGCTACAGTGGCAATCTTTGAGTCCCATACCACGCTTCTCTATCCCTGTTGAGGCAGGTTCTGCCCTTGCAAGTGGTAAATTTATATGCCAACTATCTTTTAAATAACTATGATTGTATATTTAAACACTGGCATGCCTTTTTTCAATAAACAGGTAACCCTGAGAGCCACTATATCGAACTTTCCTTGCCTTTGAGTGATAAAGGCAAATTTGTACCAGCAACGCGAACGTAGCTTACAAGTTAAATTAGAGGTACTAGGTATGACTACTTGGTTGCAAATGGGTATAAGGGTACCCCTTCAATACAAGCGTATTATCGATAGTATTTTTGCGATGGATGGAGTATGATGTTTTTAATTTCTAAACTATACTTTACAATAGGTCCCTGACGACTCCTTTAGACTCGTGTTCCAATAGTACAGACAAGCGCTCGGACGGCATGTCCTCCTTATACTTGATCAGCATGAATAGGTTGTAAATGGGTATGTTGCCATTTTTTAACCTTCTGGGGCTATCCTTTTAAAACTGTAGAGTGTTTAAACTAAAATTCAGGGCCGTTTGTCAGACTAATCTTTGATCATGATCTTTCTTGTAATCTCTACATAGGAACAAATTACAAGTTTTGTGAACATTCAGGACCATTAATCTATTTTGGTCTTTCTCCTTCTGTGTGTTAGGTGAGTTGACATTGTACCTATATGACTCTGGAGGTCATCTCCAACTAACTGATCTACCATGTACTTTATGTTCTGTGGATAGATGACAACACGTTTTTTAACTAACCGCCTGCTTTGTATGTACCAACAAGGAGGTTGTGTACTAAAAATTCTTTTAATTATTTCTTTAGGAGGTTGCCCACCCACAACCATTCTGTCCTGAAGAAGACCCTTTTGTAAGGACGACTACCCTACGCACCTTTTGGGTCGAAACGTAGACCATAATATCTTCACCAACTCCCACCCCCAAGCTAGACCAAAGCAGCTGAAGGAGAGTTAGGTGGTCTACACTACTAAAATTCTGGACTCTAGACGAGCGTAATATTGTGGGCCTTGTTCTAAGGAACCACATCAACATTGTTTTTGAAGTCATGATGAATACTTGTCACGAATGATTCTGACCATTTCCCTAATCCTACTCTATCCTTGGCACTTTCCCTCACTTCACCCCCCTTCCATGTTGTGTATGTGGGCACATATACATACATTTTGTTGAAATATTGTTGATGAAATCCAACCAATGAAAGGTAACAATGCAATTTTTAAAATAAATCTTTTTGCATTCATTTATTTGTTTCTTTGTAATAAGTGTATGAAATTGTAATCACTTGTTCTCCGTAAGTTACCCAGCGACTTAGCAGTGTCTGTATCAGATTTGTTGAATGGCATGTCCAGTATTTTGGCTTATACCTCTGGGTGGACTGTAGTCGCCTTCAGCCAACCTTGGCATCTCAATATTGCCGCTCTAGCCATCTGTCTAACGGCTGAGGAAGAAAAATCCACGACCACATCTTGGGTTTCAGAAGAGGCCTTTTCACCTTCCATCAGAATCTCACACACCTTTTTTTCTTGTCCTCTAGGAGATACTCCAACAGAGATGAGATGTCAGACAACATATGAGGGTCGTATCTCCCAAAGATAGCCACGGCATTGGGGGCTCTAATTGAAGTAGCCACAATCACAGAGAACCTCTTCCCTATGTTGAGGAAGGATTTTCTGCTCTTCACTGAGCAACTTGCATAACCGAATCTGGCCGAGGGTGACTAATGAGACATATAAGGGAAACTTCAAGAGACTTTTTGTCAAGCTTTGGAATCAGGGGTAGCATGACTGGTGAATTGCGTTCCTGCTTTAAAATCATAGAAGAAGCACTCGGTTTAGCGGGCGTTGGAAGGTCACAGCACTTAGACGCTATCTTAAGCAGGTTCTGGAAACTGCAGCTATCTACAGGTAGAAAATCGGCTGCTTGTGGGGTAGGAAAGACTGGTCTTGATATGGCGCAATCATTCAACTCATCATACACATTGGGATCTGTCTCGAGCTCACCCTCTTCTAATAGCTGGTTATCGCGGTCTTGGAAAGCATACAGAATGGAGATTGGAATCAGGGACTTTCTACCTCAGTGGAGGTTGCTGAGCAGAGTTGGTACCAGGGAATCACTTGTAATAGTCATTTAGCAACATGCGTAAGTCTTATCCAATACAATTGGAATATTGATGGATGGTCGCTTGACATGTTGCTGCTCATTCTCATGTTCCTCAGAGGGAGAAAACTCTTGGAATGTATCATATTGCTGAACAAATGGATGTCCCCATCAGAGAAAGAGTAATTGCCTTCAAGGTAGGTGGACTGATCCAGTCCACTTCTTTGTCCTTTGATTCCTGACACTTCACCTTTAATTGTGAAGGTCTGTATGCAGGGCCAAAGATATCCTCATCTTCAGATTCCTGAAAGTCTAGGAGGTGTCCTGGAGGCAATGGAGACATTTCTGAAAAATCCTGAGGCAGAGAAGGAGTTGCACCCTTACTGGGAATATACAGAATGTCTTTTCCCCCATTGAAGGATCATTGAAGTTGGCACCGCTGATGCAGCAGTGACAGGATTCTTCGCCGATGACGACCACACCCACTGCTGTCCCGTAGACAAAGTGGTCGACGAGGAAATGTGTGTCGTCAGAGACTGTCTTGTCGATGTCAACAACAGTGTCAACATCACGGTTTTGGTCGACTACATGGTCGCAGTTATCGCCTTGATCATCGACATAGTGGAAGTCGCCGTCGAAGGTGCGGATGTTCCAGGCAACGCAGATGGTAAGTTCTTCATCAACAGTCGATTTTTCATTAAAGAGGGCTCCTTGAATGGGATTTGAGGAGCAGATGGAGGTGCTCAATCAGACCGCTGATGAGAGGAGGATCCTTTTTCATTACTAGTCTCTTTGCTGTGAGAACTATGATGATGTCGATTCCACCTCTTTCTTGAGGAGGTATGAACCTCCTCCTCAGTCAGAGATAAACTTATTTTTCAATAGCCACAGAAGCAGTCTACCCTCCCAGTCTTTGAGGGTTCCTCAGAATAAAGTCTTGCAAGGCCTAAATAGCCTTTTTTAGACTCTGACATTCTGTGAGAAAGCACAGCTAAACACACTCACAAACTGTACCTCAAATGATGGTAGGAGACGAAGAGATGAACTGGAAAGCTGCAGGTCAAAAAGTTAACTGTGATTGAGCAAGAGCACAGGGAGACTCCCCAACACCCGGGATGCAGTAAGAAATCAGAGGTATGGTGCCATTGCAGGGAATGAGTGCATTAGGGTCTGTGCTCTGATTGGCTGAAGTTTGGGTGCATTGAATTGATGTGATTTGGCAACAAACTGCTAATGTTTTTTCAATGGAGTTTAATGCTAATGCTTCAGCACTGCTTTTAAAACTGTTACAGTTGGACTCCCACCGTGATGACGGGGAAGATTCAAGCATGTGAATCTATAAAAGATACAATGCCAGAGAATAAGCAGTGGTAGTTGAAAATGAGACATGGAGCAATAACGTGGTCTTTGATACATTAAAGGCGGTTGAATTAATGGCATAGGGGATACTCTTTAATACATCATGTGATGTGGAATTTGCTGGTTTTTACTGGTAGCATGTTTTGTTGAACTGCCTGACCAAACTTGGGGACTTCTTTATAACGGTCTTAAAGGTAATAACCCTCATGTCGCTTGCAATGGTTTATTTCCCTAAAGCTCTCAAATATGCAGGGAAATGTAAACAAGGGCTAATTAAAAGGTGCTTCATCTACATCTTTTGCAATCAGGATAAGAAAAATGAGTGACATTAGCCTTACAAACACAAAATATATGTGTATATTAATATGTAGAACATTAATGTGCGTATACTAAATCATGCTGTCATTACAGGACAGTTTTACACTCTAAACACCATTTTTCAGGTATTTTCCTTTCTTGGGGTTGTAGTCTATATTCACTTCAACTGGATCAATGTTGTTAACATACATGATAACTATGATTTCCAAAAAGAAAGCCAATGACTGAGCAGGCTGTGTCATACTCAATGACCAGACACAAATCTTATAAAGGTGAACCTTAAAAGTGACTAAATAAACCTGAGCTTAATGGCCTAGTAGCTATGGCACAAAGCAGGGAGACTTACCTTAGAGCAACCCGTAAAGTATTCATGCAGTACTATAACCATAATGAGGTCAAAAGTCAAAACAATAAAAATCCCAAACCGTAAAATGTAATAAATAAAATGTAAAAAAAAAAATCCAATAGGGGGAACTGGAGATAATGAATTTAAAAAAAATGATAAGCAGGAATAGCACCAAGACGTACAAAGGGCCAATGATAGTCAATAGTCAAAAGTCAAAACAATAAAAATCCCAAACCGTAAAATGTAATAAATAAAATGTAAAAAAAAAAATCCAATAGGGGGAACTGGAGATAATGAATTTAAAAAAAATGATAAGCAGGAATAGCACCAAGACGTACAAAGGGCCAATGATAGTCAATAGTCACAGTAGATCAGGACATAGACTCAACTTGACACTGACCTCGATGATGTGTGGGTCAGATACACCAACCAGGCTAGTCCTCGTCAAAGGTTCTACCTTCTGACTATAGTCTTTTAAGAACCAATTTACCAAGGCAGTACACTTCTAAACCACACCTCAGTGGAGACACTCAGACTCAGGGGTTTTATGCATAGGCCAACCAACAGGGTGCAGTAACCACTAAATTGCTCAGAAGAAAGGGAATCTTAAGTTTGTTGTGCCCCTGTAGCTTTAACAAGTGGTCAGCTTTATGACTCTTGGAATACACTTCTTTGCTTGAGAGGAGTGGAGGGTGACAAGAGGAAGAAGGTCCAGTGATTTCAAGGCTTGTCTAAGGTGGCAGACAATAGGTTCAGTTCTCTTCTGTTCAGAAGTAGGTGCCTGTAGGCGCCTCATTTATGGATGGCACAAGCTAGTGTGTGTGTGTGTTAAGGACTCCTGGGGCACACCCTAACAAATTTGGTAAAAGTTCCCAGGGCCAGCCCTATTCACTTAGTGAATTTTTAAGTTGGCAGAAGTCTACGACCACACTAAACTTGGGCTCTGAGGGACTGAGAGGAGAGGGTTCTATGGTAATCCTAGTGTCCTCACACATCTAACACCAAACTTAAGTTTGTAGTAGCCATGGTATCTCTGAAAAACCCAGAGACAGAAATCTGGTAAAATAGAGTGTTTTTAGAAACGAGGCAGTGGATACATGCAAAGTATTTTGGAATCCTATGTCCATTCCTTTGACATGTGCCCCAAAGAAATCTTTCTAAAAACCAAGCAGACCGGTCAAGCAGGATTTGACACTTTAGCAGGGATTTTATGAGGGCTCTAGTGTTGAAAGAATGAGCACAGCGATTGGAGCCTGTTTGGCTGGAGATACAACACCAACGAGGGTGTACCTTGCTTATTGATATCGTAAGGGATTAGAATAATACATTCAACAACCCAACAATAAATATCCATTGGATATTACATAAATTCATAAATGAGCTGAACTATCCATCGTCTTTTGATCAAAAACAATTTCAATCAGAAAAGAGACACAACTGAATATAGAAAATTCTCTTTAAATTTTTGTATTTCAGAAATCTATCATCAAGAAATTTCACAGAATATAATTAAGATACCCTTTATGCAGGGCCACTGGAATTATGCAAATATTTGGCCATGGCGATTTTCACACAACTATAGATTAGCTGCATTACCACAATCATTTGCTGCATAATATGCAGATTTTACCTAACAAAAAAATTGTTTCTAGCTCAAATGGTACAAAAGTTACTAAAATCAGCGACATGTTACATCAGGCAGTGGAAGGCCCTTTGCAGAGGCTAACTGGTCACTTTTCTGTTGTTTATTGAATAGGTTTGGGTGTTAAACTGCTACTAATGGGATGCAACGAATTCACAGACAGTGTTAAGTTTAACCAGCATTGGCAGAGCCAAAAGGTCTTGCCTTTGTGAGGTTTATTGACTTTACTAATGTTTTTAGCTATGTTGCAGATGGCTGAAAGTACTGTAAAAAAGCTGTACGACTACCAGCGCTGTCCGCATTAGAACGCTTTTTTAACATCTTCAGTTATGCTGCACTGAAGCTAGAGCTGCTGTAAAATATGGCCCAAATAACATTGACAGAGCCAATAGATCACGCATAGGAGACATCTACTGGCTTTGCCAATGATTGGTATGGAATGCCATACGTTAAGTTATAAGTATTTATATAGTGTTTACAATGGTATTTGCTAATGTTATAGAATGGAGAATGCCCTTGTCAAAGAATTAAGTGTGTCCTGATTCAAAAGTATTTTAGGACCGTACAAAAATTGAGAACGTGCCATATAAATGCGCTGAATGTAACAGAAGTTGTAGGTAGACAGAACAGTCCAATAGGTTACAGCTGTTATTAACAGTGATGCTTTAGGCTAGGTGTTACTTTGGGTGCACTTTTTACAGAAGTAACCAGTATTAAAATATGGCAATAATCTGTGTTCAGTGGGTTTCTTAGACCTTTTAGCCCCTCTGCCACTGTACCTGCTGCACCATTCAAATCATGACCCTAGTACCTGCAAGGTAAATGCACTTCAGACTGCTTGTTTAATAGTAAAATATAGCAATAATCGGTGATCAGTGGGTTTCCTAGACCTTTTGGCCCCTGTGCCACCGCACAATTCAAATCATGGCCCTAGTGGCAGCAAGGTAACTGCACTTGTGACTGCTTGTTCAGTAGTAACATATAGCAATATTCGGATGGCTCCTGTACCACAGCACCTGCTGCCCCATTCAAATCATGGCCCTAGTGCCTGCAAGTAAACTGCACTTGTGAATGCTTGTTCAGTAGTAAAATATCACAATAAATCAGTACTCAGTGGGTTTTCTAAACCTTTTGGTCCCTGCGCCACTGCTGCACCATTAAAATCATGGCCCTAGTGCGTGCAAGGACAAATGAGGAAACTGTTTATTTCCAGTAATGTATGTGCTCCGAAAAAAGCACAGTTGCAGACAGAATACATCATTATTGTGTTGGGTAAATAAACATGAAAGCTTTCATTAAAAAAGTGCCTTTAAACTTCTCCAACTCTCGAAAACGAGTTCCAACAGAGGTCATAAATAATGCATATGCTTTTCACATCAAAGTGGAAACCAAGTGTAGAGTACTAAGCTTTTGTTGCAGTTAGACACACCACACACACACACACACACACACACACACACACACACACACACACACACACACACACACACACACACACACACACACACACACACACACACACACACACACACACACACACACACACACACACACACACACACACACACACACACACACACACACACACACACACACACACACACACACACACACACACACACACACACACACACACACACACACACACACACACACACACACACACACACACACACACACACACACACACACACACACACACACACACACACACACACACACACACACACACACACACACACACACACACACACACACACACACACACACACACACACACACACACACACACACACACACACACACACACACACACACACACACACACACACACACACACACACACACACACACACACACACACACACACACACACACACACACACACACACACACACACACACACACTTTCTCCCCCTTTTAGCTACAAGATGCTGATTTTCAACTCTGACATTGCAATGAGGCCTGCTAACCAGACCTCAGTCCCAGTGCTCCTTCTCTAAAAGACAGTTAAGTCTAATTCTGATACAATTAGCTATGGACTTCAGCACAGCTGCAAGTCCCAAGCAAATGGTACTCCAGGTACCCAGGGCAGGGGTACTAAAGAGGGCCCCTAAGGGCTGCAGCATATCTTATGCCACCCTAAGAGAGACACACTGCAGTAATCTAGAATAGCAGCTTCAAGGCCTTGCATAGTCATTCAAGTGTGATGCCACAAAAAGAAACATTTCAAAGTAATCATAAAGAGCCGCACCCTTTATTGGCAACCATCCCCAAGGTGTGGGCTTCTTACTGGGTAACATCAAACACTCTTTACATTTAGTCAACAAAAATCCAATCTGTCAAACAATCAATATCCATTGCTCCCAACAAGTAGCTGGGGTTTCACCACAATTCCCGAAAGTTAATTGAAAGAGACCTGGGGGGACATAGGTCAGGCACAGCCCAAGTATCAGAAGTCTAGGTAAGTTAAGTATGCCAACTGAGAGTATGTAAATTTCAGCATGTCGAGGAGTTGAGGGGGGGGGGGGGGTTATGTTGCCCAGGCACTTTATCACTGGTTGGCTGGGATAAAGTGCACAAAGTTCTACAGCCATCAAACATATAAGGTCTGGCAAAAGGTGAAAACTGTGGGAAGACCCTGCAGAAAGGGCACATTTCCTATAATGATCCGACCAAAGAACCTACAACATATGCATGATTCCACCAAAGAAGTCATAGGTGGAATAGACATGAGGAATGGTTACCAACATGTTCTCCAAGCCCTTACAATCTATATCCTCTTTGGAGGTCAAAACAATCTATCCAATGAAAAACCAAAGAATGAATAGGTACTAACTCTCCAATCAATGTAGAAGTATAGACATACTGATGTGGTTGAAAGGCAATAGGAATGATAACTGTGGATGTTAAAGTTAGATATTTACCAGCTGGGAGTTGTCTTCCCTGTAATTTGCTGCAATATCTTGGTTCTCCATTGCCCCACCAAGCAATCCTGTGGCGTATGTCTTAAGAGGCTGCTCAGCCTCACGGGCCCACTTGAACAGGTTTTCGACAATTCCCTCCTGCTGGCAACAAAAAGAACAAACAGGTCTTTATGAATTTCATTTAAAATGGAATCACTCAATCTGGTGCAGTCTTTCTTAATACGATACATAAACAAATATACAGTCTTTAGAGTAAGTGGCAATTTGTCAAGTGAACAATTAATCTAGTCTTTTTGACAACTTATTAAGATGAAAAAGCCATTTGCCTAGAAGAAAATCCTCTTGTTACTTAGTGGCAAGGATAGTGCAACACTTTTCTTTTTAACAGACTGGAAATCCGAGGGATAAGAATGACAGTTCACCAACAGTTCCAGACACCATTGCGAAATCAGTTTCTTTTGATACCAGAAACTCAAACTCTTGACACATTATACTGCTAGAGAGAAAAGATAATCCTGCAATAAGTGGTGATACCCATATTTTTATTGACTGTGACTCAGTCTAACACTGAGGGTTCCTCTGGATTTGCACAGAGACTTAACTCACTAAGGTAGGGAATCTAAATCGCCCAAGCCTCCCATGGGTCTCATCGTCCCCAAAAGCTTAGGGCACAATAATTCAAATTTGAATCTTTACTTTACAATGAATATTGAAAATGGGTAGATCAATGTGAAATCTTGCACTATATTTAACAAGCATTTACAATGCAATAGGTCTCGGGTTAATTAAGTTTGGGCTATTGGCATTGCTAAATATTGCAACACCAACTGCAACAAAAGTATATAAATTGTAGGCCAAAAAAAAAATATTTATTTTTGTACCAATGGTGGCATGCTGCGCTTTATATCTCACTTGCATTACATACACATTCGAGTCAAAGGAACACGAAAAGAGCCACAAGGCTGCCTCCCCGCGCTGGGTCACACTTTAACCCGCTCTGCACCACCGCGCGCTGGCACGCGAGGCGTTTCACAGACCCGGGTCACACAACGCCCCGCTCGCGGCCCAGATGTGCACGTGACTCAGGGCAGCTGGAAGGGGCGCACTCGTTTCTGAAGTTTTGGCTTCTGCAGTTAGACGTGCAGAGCTACCAAAAAAGGGTCTGGCTAGCAGCCTCCCTGTCAGAGTTTCAGAGGTTGCCAGGCAGATGTAATAACTTTGGTATATGTCGTCCAGCGCTTCAACTCCTCCTCAGGGCTATTTAGCTCTATATAAATGCAATTACCAAAACTGCCCTGTTTGGAATTTGTGAAAATATACCCAGTAAAAAATTCCAGAAAAAGAAACGACTGCGATGTGTAGTTTAAGATGTGCCTTCCACGTGACATTACATTATTGCGCACCCCAGGCACCTCCAGATGTCTCGGGCGCGGTGTTGCCCTTGCTACCAGTACCTGCAACGCTCTGGCTGCACTCAGGCCGTGGGTGGTGGCAGGGATGGGAGCTGGCTCTGCGGAGTCCGTGCTATCTCTCACCACCTGGATCTCTCACGTAGGTGAAAACCGACTCTCAACAAACACTGCTATCCACCCCTGGCGTGCGAGGGGCACTCAGCACCCAGGGAAGTCGACATCATCCAGTGACAGGAGTGACAATGCGAGTGAATCACTAATGTCCCCCATTTGTGGCAGCCCCTGACGGGGGAGGGGCAGTTTACTCTAGGAAACATCTACATATGATTATAGCATTTATTTCAACAATGTGATTTCATCTCAACAATGAGCACACACAACGTATTCTGTATATCTAGATGTCAATATACATATGTCATGCCCTTATTTTTGCATTCAAGACAAACTTAAGTAAATTACGAAGAGATGGTTCATAAATGCAAACACAGAGAAAACATACATTTTGTGGTGCGCCCCAATATTTAGTGTGCTTCGCCGCGCAGTGTTAGTACGTTCATCTACGAGGTGAGAATTGAGAAAAAGCACACAAACTCACATTTTCTCTTCTAGCTGACACGTGTGATCGCTTCGGCAGCACGTGTACTCAAATGGGAGGTGACACTTAGGTAATATGAATAAATAAAGATCGACTTCGCCCAGGGTGATGGTGTGTCCAGATTTCTAAACTGTACAGCTTAGAAACTGAAAACCCGGTTAGAGTTGGAACCCCCATAACCATGTGTGATCCTGAGCAAAACTCTATTAAGAAAACCCACAAAGCTTTTCTGAAAGAGTGGAGCGTCTCTTGGGGAAACTTGGGGTTTACACTCAAGTCAGGAGTAAAGGCATTTTCGGCAAGGACGCCTCGCGCAGGAGTGTAGCAGCGCAAGCGCAACTAATACGAATAGTAATCTTTTTTTATATAGCGCTCCGTTGACCACTTCTTAGTTTTCTATACGCTATACGTAGCTGTTAATACCATGACACTGTTTTCGTGCTACTCAATTTTTAAGGGCACTCGAGCACCTCAGACTGAATCTGGGATGCAAAGGGTTAAAATGTACAGCCGGTGGACGCCGCTAGACACGCACTGGGCTGTAAAGACTCGCAGACTGCAGCCACGGCTCTTTCATTTGGACGTGAACGGATTGTACAGGAAACATGTGGATTCGCTCATCGCTGGGTTAAAATACAGATGGCCAGAGTCCACTCTGGGGGTATGGGGTAAACCCCCACCGGATATAAATGTAACGTTTAAAAAAAGTTATTTCCCTATAATACATTGGTCTACGGTGAATGTGAGGGGAAGACAGGATAATATGAATTGTGTGTGTATATGTATATATACACAGCCAACACAATAACACTCAGAGCGGTCTGAAAACACTGGAGCAAATGCGGCATCGTACATTACCTGACTACGGGCTCGCTGGGGGCTGAGGGGACGGCATGATGCCCCTAGCGCTTGGTAACCCCAGTCCGGGTGTATGTCTCTTGAACAGCGCCTCTTTCCCCGACCTGGAGGTGGTGGGGTTGCCGCAGGCCAGACCTCCACTGCCCGGGATACGCCGTGGAGAGGCTCTCTCCCCGGCCAGCCGCTCTCCTCCCTGGGTTTGCGCCGGGAGGTGGCTTCGATCTGCCAAGCGCTTCCTTCCCAGGTGTGGGCGCTTGCTGCCCCGGCTCCCCATGGGACGACTGGTCTCTCCTTGGGTTGGGTTAGAACTGGAAGGGTGGCATGTGGGAAAACAAGCTGGTGGTGCCCTCTGGTTGAGCGACCCCCTCTCAGAGGTGTGTGCAGCAGGTTGGATAGGGGTCTCCACGAGTACACTTCTGCAGCAGATCGGAATGGCTTTTGTGCAGGTTCGTGGTGCACTAGACTTGTGTGCAGCAGCAGGCAGGGCAGGTTATTTGTGCACTAGCCTCTTGTGCAAGGGGGAGTGGACACCAGCAGGTCCGGGCGGCTCTTTGTGCACCAGCTTCTTGTGCACAGCAGGTCAGGAGGGCTCTTTGTCCACCAGCTTCTTGTGCACAGCCCTGGGTTGTGAGCACCGGCCGGCAGCAGTGACACGGGATCGCCCTGTAAGTTCAGGCTGCAGGTGCCATTGGCAATGTCGCTACGTCTTATTGTAGGCTTGTGCCAGTGTGCAAGGTTTCCCCGGAGTTCACCACCTTTTGAATCCTGGGTGCCAATCTTAGTCCAAAGGGAAGGACCTTGACCTGGAAATCCCTGCCAGCGACTCTGAAATGCAGGAACTTTCTGTGACGGGGAAAAATGGGAACGTTGAAGTACGCATCTTGACGGTCCAGGGTGGCCATGTGATCCCCTGCCGACAGAAGATGAAGTATTTTCTGAAGTGATAACATCCGAAAGGCCAATTTCTTTAGATACTTGTTGAGGGAACGGAGATCTAGAATTGGACGCCATTCTCCGGATTTCTTCTTTTTCAGGAAGAACAGTGAATAGAATCCTGTTCCTCTCTGCCATTGAGGGACTTTTTCGATCGCTCCTTTTTGTAACATCAAATTTATCTGGGAAAACAACTCCTTGAGATGAGCTGGAGGAGGGCCCTTTGGAGGGAAATTTGGAGGAAACTTTAAGAATTCTAGAGCATGGCCCCTGGTTACAATGTCTAGGACCCACTTGTCCGATGTTATTGAGAAACCAGTTTGAATAAAATCTTGAGATTCTTCCTCCAACTTTTACATGGGACTGCGCAGTAGTGGTGGCAGGTGATGATACTCATTGTCTTTTGTTGGAATCCTTTCCACAGTAGGAAGGTTTCTTCTTATTCTGGGAATAGGATGTGTTGCGCTGGCCATATGATTGGTATCGTTGCGATTGGTAGCGCTGATTTCCTTGATATGACCTGTAGGAAGATTGTGGACTATAGCTTCCTCGATTAACCAGCCTTGTCGACGTAGAACAGCAGCCCCCACCAGCTGCCTGAAACCTGTGGAAGCAACGTCCACTGCTGAATCAATAATTTCTGCCGAAATCCGCTCTCCCTCTTGTAGTATTTTCAGAGCTTCAGATTTTGAATGCTCTAGTAGCATGTCTATGTATGTTGAAATATCAGACTACATTGGTCAGTCGTACCGACCCAGAATTGCTAGAGAATTGGCCGCACGGACTGCTGTTGCTGCCATAGTGGAAACTCGTTTCCCAATTGAGTCCAGCCGCCTGCCGTCCCTGTTAGGTGAGGCTGTGATCGGAGAAGAGGGATTTCTAGCCCGTCTTTGGGCAGCCTGCACGATCACGGAATCCGCCTTTGGGTGTCCTATAAGGCATGCTGGAGACTTGTCGGGCGCTTTATATTTCTTGTCCAGACATGGCAAGACTGAAGGAATAGATGCAGGACTGGACACCACTTTTAATCCCTCTTTCTATATAAAGCCTATGATGGGAATCGCCAGCACCTATCTCCTTGGCTGGTCTTTAAAGTCATAGAGGAAGCATTCCTCCTTCTTAGTTTCCATAGGGATAAGGAAACGTTGGGTTGATCTTTCCATAAGGAGGTGAAAGCCTTCAATGTCCACTGGAGGTGAATCAGCAGGAGCCGGAGGTGAAGAAGAAGGTGTTTGGATCTGGTATTCATCCCACTCCGACAACAGAGATCTCTCATCTACCTCCCCTTCCTCTCAATCTCCATCATCCGATGAGTGCGCTTCTGCAGAATGATGTGAAACCACTGGCGAAGGTCTAGGAGACTGGGATTCTGGTGTGGAAGCCTGCGCCACTGGTGTAGGAGGCACGGAATCCGCCGATTCAGATGGCGGGAAATGGCGGTAATAATCGTCCAGCATATACTGAAGATTATTTAATAAGGCTATAGGTATCTGAGCTGTAGGGATATTAGCAGTAGGTGAAGCCACATGTTTAGGCGAAGGTTGATCATCCTGATCATCTTCCTGGTACTTTATGAACAGCTCCGAAGGACTTGTAGCTGTCCTAAATCTATCATCCACATCAGAATCTTCCTCACTGTCTTCTGAATCCAGCAATTTGTCAGGAACCTGTAGAGGTAACTTATGTGGAGAGAGACGTAATCGAGATAAGGGTTAAAGCACGGAACCACGTCTTTGCAGCAAAGGAGGCTTTGTTCTAGACGGCGTAGATGATGAAGCCATAGACAGTGACCAGACTTGTATTTCAGTACATGTTGATAATTTTTGCATCGACGGAAGGGTCGTCGACGGGTCCGTCGACGAAGAAATAATTCCTGAAGGTGATAACGCCGACGAAGACGTGGCAGTCGACAAAGTTGCCTTCGACAACGAGGAGGGCTTCGACGACGATGTGGTCTTCGTCGACTGTTTGGTCGTTGACGATGTAGTTCTCGACGACGAGCAAGTCGTCGACGATGATGAAGTAGCCGTTGACGAGGCCATCGTCGATGAAGCAGTCATGAACGAGATCTTCTTGGTCGTCGACGGTGCACCAACGATAGGAGTAGATGCAGTCTCTTTCGTCGACGATATGGGTTTCACCGAGACGTAGACCAGCGTCGACGGGGATGACGCTGACGACAATCATCTGAGGTTTAGGTGAGGAAAAAAAGTCACTGTCGATGTGGAAGTTGCGTCGACGGGAATCTTCGTTGACGAAGGGGTCGTCGACGACGATGGGGTCTTCTTCTGAGGAAGAGTCTTCTCAGAAGTTGGTTTTGGAGGGAAAATCTTGACTGATCTTCTCGGGGGTGTGGAAGGCAAAGGTTTGCTCTTGACAGGAGGAGTAGCCTTAGAAGTGGTAGGCCTCTCTGAACCCTTATAGGGTTGTTGTTTCCTCACAACCTTGGCCCCAGGAGAAGATAAAACCTCCTAAGCAGCTCTCTTCCTAGAGGCCACAGATGACCCAGAGGCAATACTTCCTACCTCAGAAACTGGATTGTCCTGCCCGATAAGCTTCTGTAGCCACAGAAGTAAACGGCCCTCTCTATCCTGAGGGTCTTTTGAGGGAAGGTCCTGCATATCTTGCAGTCCTTCACTTGATGATCCGGATACAGGCAGTAGATGCATTTCTTGTGGGGATCTTCTGAGAAAAGCCAGAGCTTACCACAAGATTCACAAGGCCTGAATAATGATTTCATAGAGGAAGACATCCTAAAAGTAAGAAATCCTGAAGAAATTTGAGAAGAACTGAGCAGAGCTCAGGGAGACTCCCTTCACAGGACGTGCGGTAGAAAATCTTAGAGCCTGAGCCTCTGAGGAGAACATTCTGGTGGGTGCGGTCGCCTGATTGGCTGCAGTTTGGGCTATGTATTATGACTATGATAGTCATACATGTGGAACTTTTTTCTTGGTAGCTTTGGGCTACTTTACTTCCTGGTTTCTTGTTAACAAGGTTTTTGGTCATTATGGGCATGTTTATTGCTTTTTTATATACCGTGAGACTCCCACTCAGACGACGGGGAATGATTCAGACATGTGAATCTATGAAAGACACCCCAATACTGGAGAATTTCAGTTCCAATGAGCATTTAATGTGCAGCTTTATGTTAAGGAAAAGACAAATATGTGCTAGTCTAATTGATTGTTCAATAAATAAACCTAACTAACGTATCAATTAGTTAGCCAATCACATGAATTTAAGCTATATAGAGGATTAACATATGGAGAACTGGGATTACAGGTAACTTCTTTTTCGGTCACAGAATTCTCCTTTATATCCATAAATGAGAGACTAGAGTAGCTAGCAAGCAATCAATCATATCATTTGTAAAGCGCACTACTCTCCCGTGAGGGTCTCAAGGCGCTAGGGTGGGGAATGCTGCTACTCCTCAAAAAGCCAGGTCTTGAGGAGTTTTCTGAAGGTCAGCAGGTCTTGGGTCTGCCGTAGGTGGATGGGGAGGGTGTTCTAGGTCTTGGCAGCGAGGTGGGAGAACGATCTGCCGCCGGAGGTCGCTCTTCGGAAGCGGGGGACTGTGGCGAGGGCGGCGGAGCTGGCGGGTGGGGGTGTAGAAGCTGAGTCGTCTGTTGAGGTACATTGGTCCGGTGTTGTGGAGTACGGATTAGTTACTTACCTGTAATCCTAGTTCTCTTCCAGGGGTATCCTCATCAAAGTCCTAAGCATTAGAATATTCCCGCCCATGCGCGGGACCCCAGAAACACTATATTATATGTGATATATATATATAGATATATATATATGCAATTGCAGCCAAAAACACACTAGAGCTGGATTATGCTGTAAAGAATTTCCACCATACATGAAACAAATGCATTAGAAACATGAAAAACAACATCAAAGATTGTTTTGAAACTGTTTTAATGCTGAAAAAGCAGTAGAAATTCTTATATCCTGAAAGCATAGAAAGCTCCCAGGCTGCATTGCAAACACACAGTCTAAAAAGACTGAAAAGCTAACCTGTAGCTGCATGCTACAAAAAATTGACATCGTGCCTTTAAGGCACTCATGACCCCCAGTATCCCATCATGCCTTAGGGGTGTCAGTTGTTCTCTTAGGAGACTGAAAAACCATGGAAATAAATAGGTTAACAATATCTCCAAATTAATAAAGATCCTTTGCCCAGGGAGGCGGGAGGGTTGCTTATGACTTTGATGGGGATACCCCTGGGAGAGAACTAGGATTACAGGTAAGTAACTAATCCTTCTCTTCCAGGGGATCCTCATCAATAGTCATATAGACAATTTCATTGTCAGTGAAATTGCTCTCCCACCCTCGCAGCTCCACCATTAAGTGAGGTGCCCCTGCCCCTGCACTCTTGAGTGTTGGTGATCGAGGCCCTCCTCCACCCGCAGGTTTCCCTGCGCCTCATCCCTGGTGGTCCAGTGGACCTCTGTCTCCTTTCTCTCACTCTGCTCCTTCACTTGGTTTTCTACTCTTTCTATCTTTCACCTTTCTGCATCTCTGCTCTTTTGTGCCTTATTTCTGCCCATTTTCCCTCTCTCTCCCTCTGCTCCTTCACTCGTTTTTCTAACCCTTTCTATCTTTCACCTTTCTGCTCTTTTCTGCATCTCTGCTCTTTTGTGCCTTATTTCTGCTTATTCTCCCTTTTTCTTTATCCCTTCTTTCCTCCCTTTACCTTTCCCCGCCGCTGCTGCCCCCGCGGCCCCCCCCCCCCCCCAGCGCGACCGGCCCAATCCAGCTCCCCTCCCCGCTCCCGCCTCCCAGCTGTCCAGCCCTCCCCGACCCCTACTTAATGGCGGCCTCTGCGGGGACAGGCGAGCAAGACCACTGACTGGGCTGCGTGCGCGCCGCTGGTGCACCGAAGGCGCGTCAAAGGCAAGCACGTCTGCGCCCGTCTGCCACCCGTCCGCGACCAGCACCAGGAACCCTGGACCTCCGCCCCACCAACGCTACGACCCAGCAGCCCTCCACGCACTCAACCCAGGCTGCAACAACAACTGCAAGCTAGCATCACCAGCCGACACCCATGGACCCTTCAGCTGTCACCGCTGCCGGCACACCTGCAGCGCCGCCAAGAACACGGATCCAGCACAACCCGCCCACAAGAACACAACCGAACCGAAGACCCTGCAATGCATCCTCCTCAACGTCCGATCCCTCCACAAACACGCCACAGAAATCTGGGACCTACTTGACAGCACCACCCCGGACGTAGCATTCTTCACCGAAACCTGGACCAACACCACCTCGGGACCGGACATCGCCATCGCCATCCCCCAAGGATACAAGATCTCCAAGAAGGACTGCCCCACCCACCCAGGAGGAGGAATCGCCATCGTCCACAAATCCAGCCTCCGCCTGAGCACACTCCCTGACGAGTCCACAGAACTGATGGAACACCTTCACTTCAAGATACTGGCCAGCCCCACCGCCGCCCTCCGAGGAACCCTCATCTACCGACCCCCTGGACCCCGCGGACCCTTCGCCAACTCCATCAGGGACATTATCTCCCCGCAGGCCATCGCATCTACCAACTACACCCTGCTGGGAGACCTCAACTTCCACCTCGACAATCAACTGGACCCCAACACCACATGCCTCCTGGACAACCTCCACAACATTGGACTCCGCCAGATCGTGACCGAGCCCACGCACTCCGCAGGACACACCCTCGACCCCCTCTTCACTACAGGAAACTCCATCACCTTCAGCCACACCACCGAAATCCCATGGACCGACCATTGTTGCGTCCACTTCACCTTCAGAACACCCACCATCCACAGACACCAGCACCTGCTTCCACAAAGAAACTGGACCAAAATCACCGACGACCAGCTCACCTCCTCACTCAACAACTTCACCCCAACCATCGCGGAAAACGACGACCCCAACACCGCAGCCCGAACCCTGCATAGATGGATCTCGGACAGCACCAACACCATAGCCCCCCTCAAGAAAACCAACAATACCCGTGCCAAGAAAGCCAGATGGTTTACCACCGAACTTCGAGAATACAGGCGCACATGCCGTCGCCTCGAAAAGACCTGGAGAAACACCAAATCCACAGAAGCCCACAACAACTTCAGAGCCGCCACCAACGCCCACCATCAACTCATCAGAGAAACAAGGAAAAAAGTGATTGAAGACAGAATCTCCACCCACGCACACAACAGTAAGGAACTCTTCAGCATCATCAAGGAGTTCGCCCAACCCACCAGCGAGTCTACCGACATCCCTCCCTCACAAGACCTCGGCGACAAACTTAGCACCTTTTTCCACCACAAAATCAAGAGCATCTACGACAACTTCGACGAAGACAACCAACACACTGAACCCTCACCAACCACCCCCGACACCCGGAAACCAGCGATTGATGACTGGACAGCCCTCACCACCGACGACACACTGAAGACAATGAAGTCAATCCACTCAGGGGCCCCCACGGACCCCTGCCCCCACCACATCTTCAACAGAGCCGCCGACACCATCGCACCCATGCTCCGCCACACCATCAACCGCTCCCTGGTGACTGCCTCGTTCCCGGACAACTGGAAACACGCCAAGGTGAACCCCCTCCTAAAGAAATCCTCAGCGGACCCCACCAACCTCAAAAACTACAGACCCATCTCCCTGCTCCCGTTCTCAGCGAAAGTCATCGAGAAAGCCATCAACAGCCAACTCGCCACATTCATTGAAGAACACAACATCCTCGACTCCTCCCAATCCGGCTTCAGAAAACACCACAGTACGGAAACCGCCCTCCTCACGGCAACAGACGACATCTGCACCCTACTGGACAAAGGAGAAACAGTAGCCCTCATCCTCCTCGACCTATCAGCGGCGTTTGACACAGTCTCCCACTGCACCCTAATATGCAGACTCTATGACGCAGGAATCCAGGACAAGGCCCTCGACTGGATCTGCTCCTTCCTCTCCGGCAGGACACAGCAGGTCAGACTCCCCCCTTTCCTCTCGGACCCCACACCTACCACCTGCGGAGTCTCCCAGGGCCCCTCCCTCAGCCTGACGCTCTTCAACGTCTACATGGCTCCACTTGTCCCCATCGTCAGAACCTACGGACTCAACATCGTGTCATACGCAGACGACACCCAGCTCATCCTCTCCCTATCCAACGAGCCCAACACCGCCAGACGCAACTTTCGAGAAGGTATGGAAGCCATCGCCAAATGGACGAAAAACACCTGCCTACAACTAAACACCAACAAAACAGAAGTACTCATCATGGGCCCAAACCCCGACGCCTGGAGCGACACCTGGTGGCCCACCGCCCTCGGAAACCCGCCAACCCCCACAGACCACGCATGTAACCTGGGAATCATCCTGGACTCCGAGCTCAAAATGGACCGCCAGATCAACTCTGTCTCATCTTCCTGCTTCCACACCCTCCGCCTCCTTCGTAAGACCTTCAAATGGATCCCCCTCGAACACCGAAAGACAGTCACTCACGCCCTGGTCACCAGCAGACTCGACTACGGCAACGCATTCTACGCCGGAACAAACAAAAACCTCATCCGCAAGCTACAGAACATCCAGAACGCCGCCGCAAGACTGGTCCTCAACCTGCCAAAACACTGCCACATCTCCCAGCACCTGCGCACACTCCACTGGCTCCCCGTCGAGGCGAGAATCACCTTTAAGATGCTCACTCACGCACACAAGGCCCTCCACGGCACCGGACCAGCATACCTGAATAGCTGACTAAAATTCCACGCACCCCAAAGGACCCTACGATCAGACCAGCTCTCCTACGCCGTGGTCCCCCACACCAGAAAGACCAGATCGGGAGGCCGCTCCTTCTCCTTCCTCGCTGCCAAAGCATGGAACGCCCTTCCGCTCCACCTCAGACAAACAACATCGCTCCCCATCTTCGCAAGAAACCTCAAAACCTGGCTCTTCGACAGACCCCCTCCTTGATGGAATGGAACCTGCACCCCCCCCCACCCCTAGCGCCTTGAGACCCTTACGGGTGAGTAGTCGCGCTTTAACAAACCCCTGATTGATTGATTGATTGATTGATTGAGCCTCACCTCATCTCCCTGCGGGCAAAGGAGTAACAATACAGTAATAACATTACTAAGCCTAGAAAAACTAAGCTTGTACAGGCCGCAGGCTACCCAAATAGATTCCACAAAGAGGCTTGTCCTACTTGAGTATCAGTCCTGGAATCAGATTCTAGGCAGTAATGCCTTGTAAAGGTATGAACTGATCTCCAGGTTGCAGCCTTGCAAATCTCTGACATAGGGACATCATGCAGGAAAGCTACTGTTGCCGCTTTCCCCCTAGTAGAGTGTGCTTTAGGTGACAAAAGTAAGGGCTTGCCTGCGAGCTGATAAGCCAATTTAGTACAGGAGACTATCCATCTGGAGATATATCTTTTGGCAGCTGGAAAGCCCGACCTCAGTGGACCGTAGTTGATAAACAATTGGTCCGTCTTCCTACTTTCTTTGGTCTTTTCCAAATAAAATTTAAGGACTCTTTTGAGATCTAAAGAGTGCAGCGACCGCTCAGCCGGGGTCCTAGGGTTTGGAAAAAAAGAAGGAAGAGAAATAGACTGATTTATATGAAACTCAGAGACAACCTTAGGTAAAAAGGATGGATGCGCCCTCAAGACTACTCTGTTGTGATGGAAAACAGTATAGGGTTCTTTTGTACACAGCGCCTGTATCTCACTTACTCTGCGCGCTGATGTAATTGCCACTAGAAAAGTGGCCTTCCACGATAGGTGTTGCAAGGAAGATCTGTGGATGAGTTCAAAGGGGGGGCCCATCAACTTAGACAACACTAGGTTTAATTCCCTCGGAGGAGAAGGGTTTCTAACAGGGTGGTACACTTTCCTTAACCCCTGTAAGAAGTCCTTGACCACCTCCATCTGGAAGAAGGAGGGCTGGGAAGGACTTCCTATAAGCCGTAATGGCCGAGAGGTGCACCCTGATCAAAGCATATTTAAGACCAGATTTTGCTAAGTACAAAAAGTAAGGCAGAATCACTTCCTCCTGTGCTGAAGAGGGATCAAAGTGACGTTCTCTGCACCAAAGAAAAAACCTCTTCCACTTAAACGCATAAGACGTTCTTGTGGAAGGTCGTTTCGCTTCCTTTAAAATGTGCATACAATCAGGTGGCAAATTTAAATGTCCGTATTGTATGACCTCAGGAGCCATGCTGTTAAGTGCAGTAAGGGAAGGTTGGGATGAAGAATCCTCCCCCATCTTGGTCAACAGGTCCTGCCTGCAGGGCAGTCTCCTGGGTGGAAACACCGACAGCTGTAGAAGGTCCAGGTACCACCACTGTCGAGGCCAGTCCGGGGCTACCAGGATCATGGTCATGCTGGATCTGATGAGTTTGGACACCACCTTCGGAATCAGGGTTAGAGGAGGAAATGCGTAAGCAAATGTCCCTGACCAGTCCATCAAAAGGGCATTCCCCCTTGTCCCTGGACGGTGGAATCTGGACGCGAAGGCGTGGCATTTTGAGTTTTCGTCGTCCGTGAACAGGTCTATTTCTGGACGACCCCAGCGATGGAAGAGGTCTGCCAACACCTCGTCGTGCAGCACCCAGTCTGGCTGATCTTCGAAATGCCTGCTGAGTGCGTCTGCCTTGATAATTAGCTCTCCTGGGAGGTGCACCGCCACTACTGTGAGGTTCCGGGCAAGCAGCCAGTGCCATATGGCTTGCGCCTCCAGAGAGAGAGGACGCGACCGAGTTCCGCCCTGCTTGTTCAGGTAGAACATGGTCGTCGTATTGTCCGTTTGTATCAGAACTGAGTGTGATTCGAGTGCAGGAAGGAAGAACTTTAGAGCAAGATGGACTGCTCGAAGCTCCAGCATGTTGATATGGTAGGTCTGTTCTTTTGCTGACCACCTTCCTTGAATCTGCAGACACCCCATGTGCGCTCCCCAGCCTTGGAGAGACGCGTCTGTGACTATAGACTGTGTCGGGAGAGGTTGGTGAAAAGACACTCCCACCAGAAGGTTGGGAGGGTGAGTCCACCATTTGATGGAAGTCTTCGTCACCTGGGAAAGATAGATCCTGTCTTCCCAGAGCCCCGTCGACTGATCCTGTTGATCCTCCAGAGCCTGCTGCAAAGGTCGCATCCTCAGCCTGGCGTGAGGAATCAGGAAGATGCAGGACGCCATGGAACCCAGCAGAGACGCTACTTGACGCGCTATTGGATTCTGAGACTGTATTAGAACTCTGCACTTTTGCTGCATAGAAAATAGTCTCTCCTCAGAAGGATACGCTTTTCCCAATTTTGTATCCAGAACGGAGCCCAGGTAGTGAATGGATTGGGTCGGTAGTTGTACTGACTTCTCCATGTTGACGTGGAGACCGAGCCTGTGCAATTGTAGCAGGCAAAGGTGAAAGTCGTTCTCTACCTCATGAGGAGATGGGCCTTTTAGGAGCCAGTCATCCAGGTAGGGATAGACGAAAAGTCCTCTTTTGTGCAGGCAGGCTGCCACCTCTACCCGTCAGGCATTGCAGCGCCGGCTTGACGTTGGAGCAGGGAGCCGATGATGTTACGATACGACTAACTGGTGACATGACAACAGCCGTTAAACCAGCCTGTTGTGTGAGGCATCCCTAGTTCCGACAAGGGATACCCTTCCCTGTTGCACTGAGGCACATTAACGCCCTACACTCGAGGGAGAGAGGAAGACAGCACATTGCACTACGTCATCACTCATCTCAGGGGAACTGTGTGCAATCTATTGTTGCTTAGCTTTTGGGACATGCACACTGGACCCCTATAAATATTGTCCCCCCAATGTCCCTCCCTGTTGTTGACCACCCCAGGCTGCCACCACTGCCATGCATTTGGTGAAGACTCTCGGCGCTGACTTTAGCCCGAAAGGCAGGACCCTGTACTGGTAGTGTTTGCTGCCCACCAGAAACCTTAAGAACTTCCGATGTCGCATTGCAATTGGAATGTGGAAGTAGGCATCTTGCAAGTCCATCGAACACATCCAATCTCCCACTTGCAGATGTGGTCATATTTGGTGAAGAGCAAGCATGCGGAACTTCTCCTTGACTATGTTCTTGTTCAGAACACGAAGATCCAGGATAGGCCGGAACTTGTTTTCCTGATCCTTTTTGGGGACAAGAAAGTATCTGGAGTAGACTCCTTTTCCCTTTTGTGAGGGAGGCACCTCTTCTATAGCTCGTTTTAGGAGAAGAGCCTTCACCTCTTTTCGGAGCACATCGAGTTGGTGCGGACGAGATTTCTTTGGGGGAATATCCTGTTGAGGCACACGGAAACGAAGAGCATATCCATTGCGCAGTGTATTCAGCACCCACCGATCGTTCGTGATGCTGCCCCACTCTGTCAGATGTTTTGAAACACTTCCTCCCACTGGAGTGGACAACGGCGCTAGAGGAAGCCAGTGCTCATTGTTTTCCTCCTCTCGTCGAGGTAGAGGACTGCTGGTGACCTCCTCTACCTCGGTTGGCTATACCAACCCGAAACTGAGTTTTGCCCTGGGTCTTATTTTGGGACCACTGAGGGGTTTGAACCCTCTATTGAGCCCCTCTGCCTCTGTTGGACTTGAAACGGCGTTTAAACTCCTTCTTTTTCTCTAAGCCGACTGCCTTGACGGTGTTGAGCTCGGCTTTCATCCGACTCATCTGGTCGTCCGTGTGCTGGCCGAAGAGAGATGTTACGGTAAACGGGAGGTTCAGAATGCGCTGCTGCGCATCAGGCTTGAGGCCTGTCAGGCGCAGCCAAGATGAACGTCTGGCACATACTCCATGGGCATATGAATGTCCCGCCAGTATTGCTCCGTCTGCAGCAGTGCTAATTATCTGGTTAGCCACCAGACTTCCTTCCGTCAGGGTCTCCTCGAAGTCTTGTTGGTCCTCCTTTGGCAATTTTGACTTAAAACGCTCCATTGAGTCCCACATGGCTCTATCGTACCTGCCTAAAAGCGCAGCCGCGCTAGAAACCTTCAGCGTCGAAGCGGCAGAACTGCAGACCTTGCGACCCCACGGGTCTTGCAACTTGCTGTTCTTATCAAGAGGAGTTGAGGAGGAGGGAGAGACTGAGTGGCTCTTTTGTGCCGCCGCCACGACTACTGAGTCGGAGGGCGGGTCCGCTTTCACAAAGACCGGGTCCGAGGGTGCGGCCTTCTACTTCTTTTGGATGCGAGCCGGCACCGCTTTTGCCGATGCTGGAGCCAGGAACCATGATCCCTGGGACCAACGGTAGCACTGGACGAGACCCCGACTTTTGGTGAAGAGTCTCAAGGATCACTGTTGTGGAGACCTGTGTCACAGACAGCTCGATGTTTAATTTCAGTGCCCCCCTCTGTAAGACATCATGATAGGTGTTGATATCGTCCACCGGGGAAACCCTAGAGACAGGGCTATCAGCCAAAGTGGGAGAGTAATCCCGTATGGAAGCGCGGGTAGAGAAGGTAGGAGAAGTAGCTGGTGTTCGAGCCCTCCTTTCGCGAGATCTTCTGGCGGGTACCTCCTGTCTAGGGGAACGATCGCGCCTCCTCTCGTGAGACCTCCCTGTGCGTTCTTCTCGTGCAGGGGAACGAGATGCAGCTCGCCTCACAGGCGATCTTTCTCTGCGCCTGGGAGGGCTGCGACTGTCTACTTCCTCGACCAGTCTTTGCAGAGGAGATCTGTGTACTGGGCTGACATATTCCTGCAGCCTTCTTGTAGAACCTGAGTCTCGCCAATTGTGCAGAGGCATATTCCATCTGCGAGACAACTGCACACCATCAGTGGGAGGTCTGCGGGCAGGACTTCTAGATCTGCGGGCAGGACTTCTGGATCTTGATCTGGAAGAACCAGAAGAGTGACGGGAGGCTGATTCAGTCACTAGGATCACTGAACAATCCCTGGATCTTCGTTTATGGTGTCTCGACGTCGATCTGGACCGATCATGGCGCCTTGACGTCGAATGCTCTGAAGGCGCATGCCTTGACTCAGGGCGATGATGACCTCTCGACGTCGACCGGTGCTGTCCCACCGTCGACGGAGTCCTTTCCTTCGACGCCAACCGTTTCTGTGGCGCCAGTGGATCAGGTGACCTCGACGTCGTATGCTTCGACGGCGAACGACGTGGGGAATGGTCTCTCGACGTCGAGCGGCATTGTGTGGCCGAATACCGAGCTTCCTTTGACTTTGAATGTCTACGTGACGTCGGCGGAGGGGTATTGGTCGCCCTCGACGCCAAACGTCAACGCGACAGATCTCCTCCTCGACGCCTGGTTGTCGACGGCGGAGGACTTGGGGCTCTCGACGTCGGTCGCTTAGCCTGCGACGACCGAGGTGAGCCAGCTCTCGACGCCGAACGTCGTGACGACGACGAAGGTGGAGGCTCCTTACCCCTCAACGCCGAACGTCGCCTGATTGACGTCGGCGGAGGAGTCACACTTCGACGCCGGTCGTCGCCTGGTTGACGACGGCGAAGGTGTAACGCCCCTCGACGCCGATCGTCGCCGAGTTGACGATGGCGGAGGGTCTTGACATTTCGACGACATACCTGATCTTCTTGACGGCGAGCCCGCCGTCGAAGGTGATAAACGTCGGTTTTTCGAAGAATGACCCACCGGTTGCTCCTTTCTCAGCGCCGAGCCCGACGCTGAAGCTGCAGGACGAGAAGACTCGCCCTTTGAAGGTTCTCTGGACCTCTTGGAGCTCTTCTTGGCTGGGGACCTCCCTCTAGAAGACCTATGGGCTAGGCCATAGACTCGAATTCTCTCCCTGTCTTTCAAAGTTCTTGATGACAGGGACTCACAGTGAGGGCAGGTCCTAGGGTCATGTTCTTCAGGTAGGCAAAGGATGCATACCTCATGGCTGTCCGTCTTTTCCTTCTTCTTGCCACAAGAAGGGCACTTGTCAAAAAGGGAAGGCATATCGAGATGAAAATGCCAACCAACAAGAGAAAACCTACTTGACTAGATGAAAAACGTCGAAGTAAGGTTAAAAAAGTAGAAAACTGAGAGAATTTTCTGTCAGAAACAGAAAAAGAGTGGAGCTGTGTAACCAGGATCCTTCCTGAAGGAGCCGGAAAGAACAACTGACCCAACTGTCACGCCTGAGGCATGATGGGATACTGGGGGTCATGAGTGCCTTAAAGGCACGGTGTCAGTTTTTTGTAGCATGCAGCTACAGGTTAGCTTTTCAGTCTTTTTAGACTGTGTGTTTGCAATGCAGCCTGGGAGCATCCTATGCTTTCAGGATATAATAAGAATTTCTACTGCTTTTTCAGCATTAAAACAGTTTCAAAACAATCTTTGATGTTGTTTTTCATGTTTCTAATGCATTTGTTTCATGTATGGTGGAAATTCTTTACAGCATAATCCAGCTCTATTGTGTTTTTGGCAGCAATTGCTTGTTATATATATATACACATATATATATCTATATATATACACATACATATATATATATACACATATATATATACACATACATATATATACACACATACATATATATACACACATACATATATATACACACATACATATATACACATATATACACATACATATATATATACACATACATATATACACATATATATACATACATATATATACACACACACATACACATATATATACATACACATACACATTCAGCGCCAGGACACCTCCGGGTAACAGTGCGCTCAAAAAATGTGAAAAAAATAAAATATATACACATACACATATATACATATACACATACACATATATATACACACATATATATATGAGGTATGTCAAGTTCCTTCGTCCACCAGTGCTGCAGTCTGCCACACAAAACGAACAGGAACCAACGAGACCCAAATGTGGTGCAAAGTTATTTTATTTTTTCAAAAGACCCAGCACCAGTCCGCCACGACGCGTTTCGGCTAAACGTAGCCTTGTTCACATGACAACGTCACGAGGGCTGGCCACCCTTTTAAAGTGCATAATAGCCATCACATGACACAAACATAGAAGAGTTACTGAAATCTTATCAGATAACTCCCGCGTTTGATTATACATTGCAGCATAAATGCTGTTCAATTGCTCACTATTGCACAAGCCCAAACAAATATCAATTGTTATCTGTCCGAGTAATTGTAAAATACAAAATATAAAATATACCTTGTCACTGCACATTACTTGCTATAGAGGAGTCCCTCTTACCAAAATTTCATATATATACACATCATATCACAATGGTTACTCAATAATTGATAAAAGCTCAAAAGGACAATATAAAAGTTAAAAACATAAATATTTACATTAGAAACCATGTCCTGATGGTGGAACTCACTCCTAATAGTTAACCAAATTGGCAACTGAATCCATATATAGCGTATGCAGTTCAATAGATTAAGTGTGCAAATAGCGAAATTTGTGCAAATTATTTCTGATTTGATATATGTACAGATGGCTAAAAAACAGGTGCTACCATATGGTGAAAAATAGTGCTAATACAAACAATGTGATTAAAATCAGTTATACAGTAATCTGGAGAGACGTCCAGGGTACAAGGTAAAATTTAAAGTGAAATACAGCTACAGAAAGGCTATGTAATCATAGGTTACATATAACAGTGGACATTGTTCATTAAAGATAGGTGTGGCAATCCTCCCCAGTGTTGAGGCCCTGTGGTACCTTAGTATCTAAAAGGATGATATAGCGCGTTTCTAATTTACGCAACAGGGACTCTCTATCACCTCCCCTCCTCTGGGGAGGAACACAGTCTATCACAAAGTATGACAAGAGGGAAGCATCTTTCCCATGGCACTTGTCAAAGTGCCTGGCAACTGGATAAGAGGTGTCAACGTTGCAGATTGCTCGTAAATGTTGGAGAATGCGCCTGTGGACCTGAGGCCTCGTACTGCCCACGTATCTTATCCCACAAGGGCACTCCAAAACATAAACTGCAAACTCTGTCTTGCAGTTGAGCTTGTGTTTAATCTTAATTGGAAATGGCGACAATGGTGTTCTCACTTCTGTTTTACTAACGCCATTTTTACAAGCCTTACAACTTTAACACCTCAAAAAGCCCTTACTCTCATTGAGCCAGTTTCCCATCACCACCTCAGGACTGCTGGATACCAGGCTGTCCTTCATTGACCTAGCTTTACGATATGCTATACTAGGAAATTTTGGAATCACTGGGCCCAAGATAGGATCCTCCGATAGTAGGGACCAATTCTCTTTAATGATTTTATAGATGCTATTATGCTGGTTGCTATAACCCATAATCATCCTTGTTACCCCTTGTGGATCTTTTGCCTGTACTTTTGACTTCGTCACTCCTGAGCCCAGGAGTGACAGCCTGTCCATTCTGTTAGCCTTTAGAATTGCCATATTAATGGCTTCAGATTTATAGCCTCTAAGAAGGAAACGAGATTTACAATGGAGTTGTGCCAGCCGGCATTCTTCCTCACTGCTGCAAATCCTCCTGACACGGAGCATTTCCCCGTAAGGTATGCTCCGTATCAGGTGTGCAGGATGATGACTCCCCGCATGCAGCAATGTATTGCCCGCAGTGGGCTTTCGATGCAATCTTGTTTGAAGGCTGCCTGTCTGAACGTAAATCTCAACATCTAGGAACACAATTGAAGTCGCACTGATGTTGCTGGTAAAACGGATGTTAAGGTCATTGTCATTCAGTTTATCAATGAAATCAATCACCTCCGTCTCAGTGCCCTCCCAAATAAAAATCAAATCATCAATATATCTTGACCAGAGTTTCACCTTGGTATTCATAATGGCCAAATGTTCTTGCCATAGGACCTGCTCCTCCCAGTACCCCATATGCAAACAGGCATAACTG